>NW_026988870.1:0-229915 GCF_030222135.1 Aotus nancymaae
CGGTTGTCAATGTGTGCACTCAACTTCCAGAGTTAAACCCGTGTGTGGATTCAGCAGTCTGCAAACACTTTCTCTGCAGAGTCCCAAAACAGGCGTTTTCAGCCCATTACCGGCTTATGGAAGAAACAGCAGTAAGCCCAGGGAAATATCTGCTTCTAAATCCAAAACGCAGCTATCTAACAGAACGGTTGTCAATGTGTGCACTCAACTTCCAGAGTTAAACCCGTGTGTGGATTCAGCAGTCTGCAAACACTTTCTCTGCAGAGTCCCAAAACAGGCGTTTTCAGCCCATTACCGGCATATGGAAGAAACAGCAGTAAGCCCAGGGAAATATCTGCTTCTAAATCCAAAACGCAGCTATCTAACAGAACGGTTGTCAATGTGTGCACTCAACTTCCAGAGTTAAACCCGTGTGTGGATTCAGCAGTCTGCAAACACTTTCTCTGCAGAGTCCCAAAACAGGCGTTTTCAGCCCATTACCGGCATATGGAAGAAACAGCAGTAAGCACAGGGAAATATCTGCTTCTAAATCCAAAACGCAGCTATCTAACAGAACGGTTGTCAATGTGTGCACTCAACTTCCAGAGTTAAACCCGTGTGTGGATTCAGCAGTCTGCAAACACTTTCTCTGCAGAGTCCCACAACAGGCGTTTTCAGTCCATTACCGGCATATGGAAGAAACAGCAGTAAGCCCAGGGAATATATCTGCTTCTAAATCCAAAACGCAGCTATCTACAGAACGGTTGTCAATGTGTGCACTCAACTTCCAGAGTTAAACCCGGTGTGGATTCAGCAGTCTGCAAACACTTTCTCTGCAGAGTCCCAAAACAGGCGTTTTCATCCCATTACCGGCATATGGAAGAAACAGCAGTAAGCACAGGGAAATATCTGCTTCTAAATCCAAAACGCAGCTATCTAACAGAACGGTTGTCAATGTGTGCACTCAACTTCCAGAGTTAAACCCGTGTGTGGATTCAGCAGTCTGCAAACATCTTCTCTGCAGAGTCCCAAAACAGGCGTTTTCAGCCCATTACCGGCATATGGAAGAAACAGCTGTAAGCACAGGGAAATATCTGCTTCTAAATCCAAAATCAACTATCTAACAGAACGGTTGTCAATGTGTGCACTCAACTTCCAGAGTTAAACCCGTGTGTGGATTCAGCAGTCTGCAAACACTTTCTCTGCAGAGTCCCAAAACAGGCGTTTTCAGCCCATACCGGCATATGGAAGAAACAGCAGTAAGCACAGGGAAATATCTGCTTCAAATCCAAAACGCAGCTATCTAACAGAACGGTTGTCAATGTGTGCACTCAACTTCCAGAGTTAAACCCGTGTGTGGATTCAGCAGTCTGCAAACACTTTCTCTGCAGAGTCCCAAAACAGGTGTTTTCAGCCCATTACCGGCATAAGGAAGAAACAGCAGTAAGCACACGGAAATATCTGCTTCTAAATCCAAAACGCAGCTATCTAACAGAACGGTTGTCAATGTGTGCACTCAACTTCCAGAGTTAAACCCGTGTGTGGATTCAGCAGTCTGCAAACACTTTCTCTGCAGAGTCCCAAAACAGGCGTTTTCAGCCCATTACCGGCATATGGAAGAAACAGCAGTAAGCCCAGGGAAATATCTGCTTCTAAATCCAAAACGCAGCTATCTAACAGAACGGTTGTCAATGTGTGCACTCAACTTCCAGAGTTAAACCCGTGTGTGGATTCAGCAGTCTGCAAACACTTTCTCTGCAGAGTCCCAAAACAGGCGTTTTCAGCCCATTACCGGCATATGGAAGAAACAGCAGTAAGCCCACGGAAATATCTGCTTCTAAATCCAAAACGCAGCTATCTAACAGAACGGTTGTCAATGTGTGCACTCAACTTCCAGAGTTAAACCCGTGTGTGGATTCAGCAGTCTGCAAACACTTTCTCTGCAGAGTCCCAAAACAGGCGTTTTCAGCCCATTACCGGCTTACGGAAGAAACAGCAGTAAGCCCAGGGAAATATCTGCTTCTAAATCCAAAACGCAGCTATCTAACAGAACGGTTGTCAATGTGTGCACTCAACTTCCAGAGTTAAACCCGTGTGTGGATTCAGCAGTCTGCAAACACTTTCTCTGCAGAGTCCCAAAACAGGCGTTTTCAGCCCATTACCCGGCATATGGAAGAAACAGCAGTAAGCCCAGGGAAATATCTGCTTCTAAATCCAAAACGCAGCTATCTAACAGAACGGTTGTCAATGTGTGCACTCAACTTCCAGAGTTAAACCCGTGTGTGGATTCAGCAGTCTGCAAACACTTTCTCTGCAGAGTCCCAAAACAGGCGTTTTCAGCCCATTACCGGCATATGGAAGAAACAGCAGTAAGCCCAGGGAAATATCTGCTTCTAAATCCAAACGCAGCTATCTAACAGAACGGTTGTCAATGTGTGCACTCAACTTCCAGAGTTAAACCCGTGTGTGGATTCAGCAGTCTGCAAACACTTTCTCTGCAGAGTCCCAAAACAGGCGTTTTCAGCCCATTACCGGCATATGGAAGAAACAGCAGTAAGCCCAGGAAATATCTGCTTCTAAATCCAAATGCAGCTATCTAACAGAACGGTTGTCAATGTGTGCACTCAACTTCCAGAGTTAAACCCGTGTGTGGATTCAGCAGTCTGCAAACACTTTCTCTGCAGAGTCCCAAAACAGGCGTTTTCAGCCCATTACCGGCATATGGAAGAAACAGCAGTAAGCCCAGGGAAATATCTGCTTCTAAATCCAAAACGCAGCTATCTAACAGAACGGTTGTCAATGTGTGCACTCAACTTCCAGAGTTAACCCGTGTGTGGATTCAGCAGTCTGCAAACACTTTCTCTGCAGAGTCCCAAAACAGGCGTTTTCAGCCCATTACCGGCATATGGAAGAAACAGCAGTAAGCCCAGGGAAATATCTGCTTCTAAATCCAAAACGCAGCTATCTAACAGAACGGTTGTCAATGTGTGCACTCAACTTCCAGAGTTAAACCCATGTGTGGATTCAGCAGTCTGCAAACACTTTCTCTGCAGAGTCCCAAAACAGGCGTTTTCAGCCCATTACCGGCATATGGAAGAAACAGCAGTAAGCACAGGGAAATATCTGCTTCTAAATCCAAAACGCAGCTATCTAACAGAACGGTTGTCAATGTGTGCACTCAACTTCCAGAGTTAACCCGTGTGTGGATTCAGCAGTCTGCAAACACTTTCTCTGCAGAATCCCAAAACAGGCGTTTTCAGTCCATTACCGGCATATGGAAGAAACAGCAGTAAGCCCAGGGAAATATCTGCTTCTAAATCCAAAACGCAGCTATCTAACAGAACGGTTGTCAATGTGTGCACTCAACTTCCAGAGTTAAACCCGTGTGTGGATTCAGCAGTCTGCAAACACTTTCTCTGCAGAGTCCCAAAACAGGCGTTTTCAGCCCATTACCGGCATATGGAAGAAACAGCAGTAAGCACAGGGAAATATCTGCTTCTAAATCCAAAACGCAGCTATCTAACAGAACGGTTGTCAATGTGTGCACTCAACTTCCAGAGTTAAACCCGTGTGTGGATTCAGCAGTCTGCAAACACTTCTCTGCAGAGTCCCAAAACAGGCGTTTTCAGCCCATTACCGGCATATGGAAGAAACAGCAGTAAGCACAGGGAAATATCTGCTTCTAAATCCAAAACGCAGCTATCTAACAGAACGGTTGTCAATGTGTGCACTCAACTTCCAGAGTTAAACCCGTGTGTGGATTCAGCAGTCTGCAAACACTTTCTCTGCAGAGTCCCAAAACAGGCTTTTTCAGCCCATTACCGGCATATGGAAGAAACAGCAGTAAGCACAGGGAAATATCTGCTTCTAAATCCAAAACGCAGCTATCTAACAGAACGGTTGTCAATGTGTGCACTCAACTTCCAGAGTTAAACCCGTGTGTGGATTCAACAGTCTGCAAACACTTTCTCTGCAGAGTCCCAAAACAGGCGTTTTCAGCCCATTACCGGCATATGGAAGAAACAGCAGTAAGCCAGGGAATATCTGCTTCTAAATCCAAAACGCAGCTATCTAACAGAACGGTTGTCAATGTGTGCACTCAACTTCCAGAGTTAAACCCGTGTGTGGATTCAGCAGTCTGCAAACACTTTCTCTGCAGAGTCCCAAAACAGGCGTTTTCAGCCCCATTACCGGCATATGGAAGAAACAGCAGTAAGCCCAGGGAAATATCTGCTTCTAAATCCAAAACGCAGCTATCTAACAGAACGGTTGTCAATGTGTGCACTCAACTTCCAGAGTTAAACCCGTGTGTGGATTCAGCAGTCTGCAAACACTTTCTCTGCAGAGTCCCAAAACAGGCGTTTTCAGCCCATTACCGGCATATGGAAGAAACAGCAGTAAGCACAGGGAAATATCTGCTTCTAAATCCAAAACGCAGCTATCTAACAGAACGGTTGTCAATGTGTGCACTCAACTTCCAGAGTTAAACCCGTGTGTGGATTCAGCAGTCTGCAAACACTTTCTCTGCAGAGTCCCAAAACAGGCGTTTTCAGCCCATTACCGGCATAGGGAAGAAACAGCAGTAAGCACAGGGAAATATCATCTGCCTCTAAATCCAAAACGCAGCTATCTAACAGAACGGTTGTCAATGTGTGCACTCAACTTCCAGAGTTAAACCCGTGTGTGGATTCAGCAGTCTGCAAACACTTTCTCTGCAGAGTCCCAAAACAGGCGTTTTCAGCCCATTACCGGCATATGGAAGAAACAGCAGTAAGCACAGGGAAATATCTGCTTCTAAATCCAAAACGCAGCTATCTAACAGAGCGGTTGTCAATGTGTGCACTCAACTTCCAGAGTTAAACCCGTGTGTGGATTCAGCAGTCTGCAAACACTTTCTCTGCAGAGTCCCAAAACAGGCGTTTTCAGCCCATTACCGGCTATGGAAGAAACAGCAGTAAGCACAGGGAAATATCTGCTTCTAAATCCAAAACGCAGCTATCTAACAGAACGGTTGTCAATGTGTGCACTCAACTTCCAGAGTTAAACACGTGTGTGGATTCAGCAGTCTGCAAACACTTTCTCTGCAGAGTCCCAAAACAGGTGTTTTCAGCCCATTACCGGCATATGGAAGAAACAGCAGTAAGCACAGGGAAATATCTGCTTCTAAATCCAAAACGCAGCTATCTAACAGAACGGTTGTCAATGTGTGCACTCAACTTCCAGAGTTAAACCCGTGTGTGGATTCAGCAGTCTGCAAACACTTTCTCTGCAGAGTCCCAAAACAGGCGTTTCAGCCCATTACCGGCATAGGGAAGAAACAGCAGTAAGCCCAGGGAAATATCTGCTTCTAAATCCAAAACGCAGCTATCTAACAGAACGGTTGTCAATGTGTGCACTCAACTTCCAGAGTTAAACCCGTGTGTGGATTCAGCAGTCTGCAAACACTTTCTCTGCAGAGTCCCAAAACAGGCGTTTTCAGCCCATTACCGGCATATGGAAGAAACAGCAGTAAGCCAGGGAAATATCTGCTTCTAAATCCAAACTGCAGCTATCTAACAGAACGGTTGTCAATGTGTGCACTCAACTTCCAGAGTTAAACCCGTGTGTGGATTCAGCAGTCTGCAAACACTTTCTCTGCAGAGTCCCAAAACAGGCGTTTTCAGCCCTTTACCGGCATAGGGAAGAAACAGCAGTAAGCACAGGGAAATATCTGCTTCTAAATCCAAAACGCAGCTATCTAACAGAACGGTTTTCATGTGTGCACTCAACTTCCAGAGTTAAACCCGTGTGTGGATTCAGCAGTCTGCAAACACTTCTCTGCAGAGTCCCAAAACAGGCGTTTTCAGCCCATTACCGGCATAATGGAAGAAACAGCAGTAAGCCCAGGGAAATATCTGCTTCTAAATCCAAAACGCAGCTATCTAACAGAACGGTTGTCAATGTGTGCACTCAACTTCCAGAGTTAAACCCATGTGTGGATTCAGCAGTCTGCAAACATCTTCTCTGCAGAGTCCCAAAACAGGCGTTTTCAGCCCATTACCGGCATATGGAAGAAACAGCAGTAAGCACAGGGAAATATCTGCTTCTAAATCCAAAACGCAGCTATCTAACAGAACGGTTGTCAATGTGTGCACTCAACTTCCAGAGTTAAACCCGTGTGTGGATTCAGCAGTCTGCAAACACTTTCTCTGCAGAATCCCAAAACAGGCGTTTTCAGTCCATTACCGGCATATGGAAGAAACAGCAGTAAGCACAGGGAAATATCTGCTTCTAAATCCAAAACGCAGCTATCTAACAGAACGGTTGTCAATGTGTGCACTCAACTTCCAGAGTTAAACCCGTGTGTGGATTCAGCAGTCTGCAAACACTTTCTCTGCAGAGTCCCAAAACAGGCGTTTTCAGCCCATTACCGGCATATGGAAGAAACAGCAGTAAGCACAGGGAAATATCTGCTTCTAAATCCAAAACGCAGCTATCTAACAGAACGGTTGTCAATGTGTGCACTCAACTTCCAGAGTTAAACCCGTGTGTGGATTCAGCAGTCTGCAAACACTTCTCTGCAGAGTCCCAAAACAGGCGTTTTCAGCCCATTACCGGCATATGGAAGAAACAGCAGTAAGCACAGGGAAATATCTGCTCTATAATCCAAAACGCAGCTATCTAACAGAACGGTTGTCAATGTGTGCACTCAACTTCCAGAGTAAACCCGTGTGTGGATTCAGCAGTCTGCAAACACTTTCTCTGCAGAGTCCCAAAACAGGCGTTTTCAGCCCATTACCGGCATAGGGAAGAAACAGCAGTAAGCACAGGGAAATATCTGCCTCTAAATCCAAAACGCAGCTATCTAACAGACGGTTGTCAATGTGTGCACTCAACTTCCAGAGTTAAACCCGTGTGTGGATTCAGCAGTCTGCAAACACTTTCTCTGCAGAGTCCCAAAACAGGCGTTTTCAGCCCATTACCGGCATATGGAAGAAACAGCAGTAAGCACAGGGAAATATCTGCTTCTAAATCCAAAACGCAGCTATCTAACAGAGCGGTTGTCAATGTGTGCACTAAACTTCCAGAGTTAAACCCGTGTGTGGATTCAGCAGTCTGCAAACACTTTCTCTGCAGAGTCCCAAAACAGGCGTTTTCAGCCCATTACCGGCATATGGAAGAAACAGCAGTAAGCACAGGGAAATATCTGCTTCTAAATCCAAAACGCAGCTATCTAACAGAACGGTTGTCAATGTGTGCACTCAACTTCCAGAGTTAAACACGTGTGTGGATTCAGCAGTCTGCAAACACTTTCTCTGCAGAGTCCCAAAACAGGTGTTTTCAGCCCATTACCGGCATATGGAAGAAACAGCAGTAAGCACAGGAAATATCTGCTTCTAAATCCAAAACGCAGCTATCTAACAGAACGGTTGTCAATGTGTGCACTCAACTTCCAGAGTTAAACCCGTGTGTGGATTCAGCAGTCTGCAAACACTTTCTCTGCAGAGTCCCCAAAACAGGCGTTTTCAGCCCATTACCGGCATAGGGAAGAAACAGCAGTAAGCCCAGGGAAATATCTGCTTCTAAATCCAAAACGCAGCTATCTAACAGAACGGTTGTCAATGTGTGCACTCAACTTCCAGAGTTAAACCCGTGTGTGGATTCAGCAGTCTGCAAACACTTTCTCTGCAGAGTCCCAAAACAGGCGTTTTCAGCCCATTACCGGCATATGGAAGAAACAGCAGTAAGCCCAGGGAAATATCTGCTTCTAAATCCAAAACGCAGCTATCTAACAGAACGGTTGTCAATGTGTGCACTCAACTTCCAGAGTTAAACCCGTGTGTGGATTCAGCAGTCTGCAAACACTTTCTCTGCAGAGTCCCAAAACAGGCGTTTTCAGCCCTTAACCGGCATAGGGAAGAAACAGCAGTAAGCACAGGGAAATATCTGCTTCTAAATCCAAAACGCAGCTATCTAACAGAACGGTTTTCAATGTGTGCACTCAACTTCCAGAGTTAAACCCGGTGTGTGATTCAGCAGTCTGCAAACACTTTCTCTGCAGAGTCCCAAACAGGCGTTTTCAGCCCATACCGGCATATGGAAGAAACAGCAGTAAGCCCAGGGAAATATCTGCTTCTAAATCCAAAACGCAGCTATCTAACAGAACGGTTGTCAATGTGTGCACTCAACTTCCAGAGTTAAACCCATGTGTGGATTCAGCAGTCTGCAAACATCTTCTCTGCAGAGTCCCAAAACAGGCGTTTTCAGCCCATTACCGGCATATGGAAGAAACAGCAGTAAGCACAGGGAAATATCTGCTTCTAAATCCAAAACGCAGCTATCTAACAGAACGGTTGTCAATGTGTGCACTCAACTTCCAGAGTTAAACCCGTGTGTGGATTCAGCAGTCTGCAAACACTTTCTCTGCAGAATCCCAAAACAGGCGTTTTCAGTCCATTACCGGCATATGGAAGAAACAGCAGTAAGCCCAGGGAAATATCTGCTTCTAAATCCAAAACGCAGCTATCTAACAGAACGGTTGTCAATGTGTGCACTCAACTTCCAGAGTTAAACCCGTGTGTGGATTCAGCAGTCTGCAAACACTTTCTCTGCAGAGTCCCAAAACAGGCGTTTTCAGCCCATTACCGGCATATGGAAGAAACAGCAGTAAGCACAGGGAAATATCTGCTTCTAAATCCAAAACGCAGCTATCTAACAGAACGGTTGTCAATGTGTGCACTCAACTTCCAGAGTTAAACCCGTGTGTGGATTCAGCAGTCTGCAAACATCTTCTCTGCAGAGTCCCAAAACAGGCGTTTTCAGCCCATTACCGGCATATGGAAGAAACAGCAGTAAGCACAGGGAAATATCTGCTTCTAAATCCAAAACGCAGCTATCTAACAGAACGGTTGTCAATGTGTGCACTCAACTTCCAGAGTTAAACCCGTGTGTGGATTCAGCAGTCTGCAAACACTTTCTCTGCAGAGTCCCAAAACAGGCGTTTTCAGCCCATTACCGGCATATGGAAGAAACAGCAGTAAGCACAGGGAAATATCTGCTTCTAAATCCAAAACGCAGCTATCTAACAGAACGGTTGTCAATGTGTGCACTCAACTTCCAGAGTTAAACCCGTGTGTGGATTCACAGTCTGCAAACACTTTCTCTGCAGAGTCCCCAAAACAGGCGTTTTCAGCCCATTACCGGCATATGGAAGAAACAGCAGTAAGCCCAGGGAAATATCTGCTTCTAAATCCAAAACGCAGCTATCTAACAGAACGGTTGTCAATGTGTGCACTTAACTTCCAGAGTTAAACCCGTGTGTGGATTCAGCAGTCTGCAAACACTTTCTCTGCAGAGTCCCAAAACAGGCGTTTTCAGCCCATTACCGGCATATGGAAGAAACAGCAGTAAGCCCAGGGAAATATCTGCTTCTAAATCCAAAACGCAGCTATCTACAGAACGGTTGTCAATGTGTGCACTCAACTTCCAGAGTTAAACCCGTGTGTGGATTCAGCAGTCTGCAAACACTTTCTCTGCAGAGTCCCAAAACAGGCGTTTTCAGCCCATTACCGGCATATGGAAGAAACAGCAGTAAGCACAGGGAAATATCTGCTTCTAAATCCAAAACGCAGCTATCTAACAGAACGGTTGTCAATGTGTGCACTCAACTTCCAGAGTTAAACCCGTGTGTGGATTCAGCAGTCTGCAAACACTTTCTCTGCAGAGTCCCAAAACAGGCGTTTTCAGCCCATTACCGGCATAGGGAAGAAACAGCAGTAAGCACAGGGAAATATCTGCCTCTAAATCCAAAACGCAGCTATCTAACAGAACGGTTGTCAATGTGTGCACTCAACTTCCAGAGTTAAACCCGTGTGTGGATTCAGCAGTCTGCAAACACTTTCTCTGCAGAGTCCCAAAACAGGCGTTTTCAGCCCATTACCGGCATATGGAAGAAACAGCAGTAAGCCCAGGGAAATATCTGCTTCTAAATCCAAAACGCAGCTATCTAACAGAGCGGTTGTCAATGTGTGCACTCAACTTCCAGAGTTAAACCCGTGTGTGGATTCAGCAGTCTGCAAACACTTTCTCTGCAGAGTCCCAAAACAGGCGTTTTCAGCCCATTACCGGCATATGGAAGAAACAGCAGTAAGCCCAGGGAAATATCTGCTTCTAAATCCAAAACGCAGCTATCTAACAGAACGGTTGTCAATGTGTGCACTCAACTTCCAGAGTTAAACCCGTGTGTGGATTCAGCAGTCTGCAAACACTTTCTCTGCAGAGTCCCAAAACAGGCGTTTTCAGCCCATTACCGGCATATGGAAGAAACAGCAGTAAGCACAGGGAAATATCTGCTTCTAAATCCAAAACGCAGCTATCTAACAGAACGGTTGTCAATGTGTGCACTCAACTTCCAGAGTTAAACCCGTGTGTGGATTCAGCAGTCTGCAAACACTTTCTCTGCAGAGTCCCAAAACAGGCGTTTTCAGCCCATTACCGGCATATGGAAGAAACAGCAGTAAGCACAGGGAAATATCTGCTTCTAAATCCAAAACGCAGCTAGCTAACAGAACGGTTGTCAATGTGTGCACTCAACTTCCAGAGTTAAACCCGTGTGTGGATTCAGCAGTCTGCAAACACTTTCTCTGCAGAGTCCCAAAACAGGCGCTTTCAGCCCATTACCGGCATATGGAAGAAACAGCAGTAAGCACAGGGAAATATCTGCTTCTAAATCCAAAACGCAGCTATCTAACAGAACGGTTGTCAATGTGTGCACTCAACTTCCAGAGTTAAACCCGTGTGTGGATTCAGCAGTCTGCAAACACTTTCTCTGCAGAGTCCCAAAACAGGCGTTTTCAGCCCATTACCGGCATATGGAAGAAACAGCAGTAAGCACAGGGAAATATCTGCTTCTAAATCCAAAACGCAGCTATCTAACAGAGCAGTTGTCAATGTGTGCACTCAACTTCCAGAGTTAAACCCGTGTGTGGATTCAGCAGTCTGCAAACACTTTCTCTGCAGAGTCCCAAAACAGGCGTTTTCAGCCCATTACCGGCATATGGAAGAAACAGCAGTAAGCACAGGGAAATATCTGCTTCTAAATCCAAAACGCAGCTATCTAACAGAACGGTTGTCAATGTGTGCACTCAACTTCCAGAGTTAAACACGTGTGTGGATTCAGCAGTCTGCAAACACTTTCTCTGCAGAGTCCCAAAACAGGCGTTTTCAGCCCATTACCGGCATATGGAAGAAACAGCAGTAAGCACAGGGAAATATCTGCTTCTAAATCCAAAACGCAGCTATCTAACAGAACGGTTGTCAATGTGTGCACTCAACTTCCAGAGTTAAACCCGTGTGTGGATTCAGCAGTCTACAAACACTTTCTCTGCAGAGTCCCAAAACAGGCGTTTTCAGCCCATTACCGGCATATGGAAGAAACAGCAGTAAGCACAGGGAAATATCTGCTTCTAAATCCAAAACGCAGCTAGCTAACAGAACGGTTGTCAATGTGTGCACTCAACTTCCAGAGTTAAACCCGTGTGTGGATTCAGCAGTCTGCAAACACTTTCTCTGCAGAGTCCCAAAACAGGAGTTTTCAGCCCATTACCGGCATATGGAAGAAACAGCAGTAAGCACAGGGAAATATCTGCTTCTAAATCCAAAACGCAGCTATCTAACAGAACGGTTGTCAATGTGTGCACTCAACTTCCAGAGTTAAACCCGTGTGTGGATTCAGCAGTCTGCAAACATCTTCTCTGCAGAGTCCCAAAACAGGCGTTTTCAGCCCATTACCGGCATATGGAAGAAACAGCAGTAAGCACAGGGAAATATCTGCTTCTAAATCCAAAACGCAGCTATCTAGCAGAACGGCTGTCAATGTGTGCACTCAACTTCCAGAGTTAAACCCGTGTGTGGATTCAGCAGTCTGCAAACACTTTCTCTGCAGAGTCCCAAAACAGGCGTTTTCAGCCCATTACCGGCATATGGAAGAAACAGCAGTAAGCACAGGGAAATATCTGCTTCTAAATCCAAAACGCAGCTATCTAACAGAACGGTTGTCAATGTGTGCACTCAACTTCCAGAGTTAAACCCGTGTGTGGATTCAGCAGTCTGCAAACACTTTCTCTGCAGAGTCCCAAAACAGGCGTTTTCAGCCCATTACCGGCATATGGAAGAAACAGCAGTAAGCACAGGGAAATATCTGCTTCTAAATCCAAAACGCAGCTATCTAACAGAACGGTTGTCAATGTGTGCACTCAACTTCCAGAGTTAAACACGTGTGTGGATTCAGCAGTCTGCAAACACTTTCTCTGCAGAGTCCCAAAACAGGCGTTTTCAGCCCATTACCGGCATATGGAAGAAACAGCAGTAAGCACAGGGAAATATCTGCCTCTAAACCCAAAACGCAGCTATCTAACAGAACGGTTGTCAATGTGTGCACTCAACTTCCAGAGTTAAACCCGTGTGTGGATTCAGCAGTCTGCAAACACTTTCTCTGCAGAGTCCCAAAACAGGCGTTTTCAGCCCATTACCGGCATATGGAAGAAACAGCAGTAAGCACAGGGAAATATGTGCCTCTAAATCCAAAACGCAGCTATCTAACAGAACGGTTGTCAATGTGTGCACTCAACTTCCAGAGTTAAACCCGTGTGTGGATTCAGCAGTCTGCAAACACTTTCTCTGCAGAGTCCCAAAACAGGCGTTTTCAGCCCATTACCGGCATATGGAAGAAACAGCAGTAAGCACAGGGAAATATCTGCTTCTAAATCCAAAACGCAGCTATCTAACAGAACGGTTGTCAATGTGTGCACTCAACTTCCAGAGTTAAACCCGTGTGTGGATTCAGCAGTCTGCAAACACTTTCTCTGCAGAGTCCCAAATCAGGCGTTTTCAGCCCATTACCGGCATATGGAAGAAACAGCAGTAAGCACAGGGAAATATCTGCTTCTAAATCCAAAACGCAGCTATCTAACAGAACGGTTGTCAATGTGTGCACTCAACTTCCAGAGTTAAACCCGTGTGTGGACTCAGCAGTCTGCAAACACTTTCTCTGCAGAGTCCCAAAACAGGCGTTTTCAGCCCATTACCGGCATATGGAAGAAACAGCAGTAAGCACAGGGAAATATCTGCTTCTAAATCCAAAACGCAGCTATCTAACAGAACGGTTGTCAATGTGTGCACTCAACTTCCAGAGTTAAACCCGTGTGTGGATTCAGCAGTCTGCAAACACTTTCTCTGCTGAGTCCCAAAACAGGCGTTTTCAGCCCATTACCGGCATATGGAAGAAACAGCAGTAAGCACAGGGAAATATCTGCTTCCAAATCCAAAACGCAGCTATCTAACAGAACGGTTGTCAATGTGTGCACTCAACTTCCAGAGTTAAACCCGTGTGTGGATTCAGCAGTCTGCAAACACTTTCTCTGCAGAGTCCCAAAACAGGCGTTTTCAGCCCATTACCGGCATATGGAAGAAACAGCAGTAAGCACAGGGAAATATCTGCTTCTAAATCCAAAACGCAGCTATCTAACAGAAGGGTTGTCAATGTGTGCACTCAACTTCCAGAGTTAACCCATGTGTGGATTCAGCAGTCTGCAAACACTTCCTCTGCAGAGTCCCAAATCAGGCGTTTTCAGCCCATTACCGGCATATGGAAGAAACAGCAGTAAGCACAGGGAAATATCTGCTTCTAAATCCAAAACGCAGCTATCTAACAGAACGGTTGTCAATGTGTGCACTCAACTTCCAGAGTTAAACCCGTGTGTGGATTCAGCAGTCTGCAAACACTTCCTCTGCAGAGTCCCAAATCAGGCGTTTTCAGCCCATTACCGGCATATGGAAGAAACAGCAGTAAGCACAGGGAAATATCTGCTTCTAAATCCAGAACGCAGCTATCTAACAGAACGGTTGTCAATGTGTGCACTCAACTTCCAGAGTTAAACCCGTGTGTGGATTCAGCAGTCTGCAAACATCTTCTCTGCAGAGTCCCAAAACAGGCGTTTTCAGCCCATTACCGGCATATGGAAGAAACAGCAGTAAGCACAGGGAAATATCTGCTTCTAAATCCAAAACGCAGCTATCTAACAGAACGGTTGTCAATGTGTGCACTCAACTTCCAGAGTTAAACCCGTGTGTGGATTCAGCAGTCTGCAAACACTTTCTCTGCAGAGTCCCAAAACAGGCGTTTTCAGCCCATTACCGGCATATGGAAGAAACAGCAGTAAGCACAGGGAAATATCTGCTTCTAAATCCAAAACGCAGCTATCTAACAGAACGGTTGTCAATGTGTGCACTCAACTTCCAGAGTTAAACCCGTGTGTGGATTCAGCAGTCTGCAAACACTTTCTCTGCAGAGTCCCAAAACAGGCGTTTTCAGCCCATTACCGGCATATGGAAGAAACAGCAGTAAGCACAGGGAAATATCTGCTTCTAAATCCAAAACGCAGCTATCTAACAGAACGGTTGTCAATGTGTGCACTCAACTTCCAGAGTTAAACCCGTGTGTGCATTCAGCAGTCTGCAAACACTTTCTCTGCAGAGTCCCAAAACAGGCGTTTTCAGCCCATTACCGGCATATGGAAGAAACAGCAGTAAGCACAGGGAAATATCTGCTTCTAAATCCAAAACGCAGCTATCTAACAGAACGGTTGTCAATGTGTGCACTCAACTTCCAGAGTTAAACCCGTGTGTGGATTCAGCAGTCTGCAAACACTTTCTCCGCAGAGTCCCAAAACAGGCGTTTTCAGCCCATTACCGGCATATGGAAGAAACAGCAGTAAGCACAGGGAAATATCTGCTTCTAAATCCAAAACGCAGCTATCTAACAGAACGGTTGTCAATGTGTGCACTCAACTTCCAGAGTTAAACCCGTGTGTGGATTCAGCAGTCTGCAAACACTTTCTCTGCAGAGTCCCAAAACAGGCGTTTTCAGCCCATTACCGGCATATGGAAGAAACAGCAGTAAGCACAGGGAAATATCTGCTTCTAAATCCAAAACGCAGCTATCTAACAGAACGGTTGTCAATGTGTGCACTCAACTTCCAGAGTTAAACCCGTGTGTGGATTCAGCAGTCTGCAAACACTTCCTCTGCAGAGTCCCAAATCAGGCGTTTTCAGCCCATTACCGGCATATGGAAGAAACAGCAGTAAGCACAGGGAAATATCTGCTTCTAAATCCAAAACGCAGCTATCTAAAAGAACGGTTGTCAATGTGTGCACTCAACTTCCAGAGTTAAACCCGTGTGTGGATTCAGCAGTCTGCAAACACTTTCTCTGCAGAGTCCCAAAACAGGCGTTTTCAGCCCATTACCGGCATATGGAAGAAACAGCAGTAAGCACAGGGAAATATCTGCTTCTAAATCCAAAACGCAGCTATCTAACAGAACGGTTGTCAATGTGTGCACTCAACTTCCAGAGTTAAACCCGTGTGTGGATTCAGCAGTCTGCAAACATCTTCTCTGCAGAGTCCCAAAACAGGCGTTTTCAGCCCATTACCGGCATATGGAAGAAACAGCAGTAAGCACAGGGAAATATCTGCTTCTAAATCCAAAACGCAGCTATCTAACAGAACGGTTGTCAATGTGTGCACTCAACTTCCAGAGTTAAACCCGTGTGTGGATTCAGCAGTCTGCAAACACTTTCTCTGCGGACTCCCAAAACAGGCGTTTTCAGCCCTTTACCGGCATATGGAAGAAACAGCAGTAAGCACAGGGAAATATCTGCTTCTAAATCCAAAACGCAGCTATCTAACAGAACGGTTGTCAATGTGTGCACTCAACTTCCAGAGTTAAACCCGTGTGTGGATTCAGCAGTCTGCAAACACTTTCTCTGCAGAGTCCCAAAACAGGCGTTTTCAGCCCATTACCGGCATATGGAAGAAACAGAAGTAAGCACAGGGAAATATCTGCTTCTAAATCCAAAACGCAGCTATCTAACAGAACGGTTGTCAATGTGTGCACTCAACTTCCAGAGTTAAACCCGTGTGTGGATTCAGCAGTCTGCAAACACTTTCTCTGCAGAGTCCCAAAACAGGCGTTTTCAGCCCATTACCGGCATATGGAAGAAACAGCAGTAAGCACAGGGAAATATCTGCTTCTAAATCCAAAACGCAGCTATCTAACAGAACGGTTGTCAATGTGTGCACTCAACTTCCAGAGTTAAACCCGTGTGTGGATTCAGCAGTCTGCAAACACTTTCTCTGCAGAGTCCCAAAACAGGCGTTTTCAGCCCATTACCGGCATATGGAAGAAACAGCAGTAAGCCCAGGGAAATATCTGCTTCTAAATCCAAAACGCAGCTATCTAACAGAACGGTTGTCAATGTGTGCACTCAACTTCCAGAGTTAAACCCGTGTGTGGATTCAGCAGTCTGCAAACACTTTCTCTGCAGAGTCCCAAAACAGGCGTTTTCAGCCCATTACCGGCATATGGAAGAAACAGCAGTAAGCCCAGGGTAATATCTGCTTCTAAATCCAAAACGCAGCTATCTAACAGAACGGTTGTCAATGTGTGCACTCAACTTCCAGAGTTAAACCCTTGTGTGGATTCAGCAGTCTGCAAACACTTTCTCTGCAGAGTCCCAAAACAGGCGTTTTCAGCCCATTACCGGCATATGGAAGAAACAGCAGTAAGCACAGGGAAAGATCTGCTTCTAAATCAAAAACGCAGCTATCTAACAGAACGGTTGTCAATGTGTGCACTCAACTTCCAGAGTTAAACCCGGGTGTGGATTCAGCAGTCTGCAAACACTTTCTCTGCAGAGTCCCAAAACAGGCGTTTTCAGCCCATTACCGGCATATGGAAGAAACAGCAGTAAGCACAGGGAAATATCTGCTTCTAAATCCAAAACGCAGCTATCTAACAGAACGGTTGTCAATGTGTGCACTCAACTTCCAGAGTTAAACCCGTGTGTGGATTCAGCAGTCTGCAAACACTTTCTCTGCTGAGTCCCAAAACAGGCGTTTTCAGCCCATTACCGGCATATGGAAGAAACAGCAGTAAGCACAGGGAAATATCTGCTTCTAAATCCAAAACGCAGCTATCTAACAGAACGGTTGTCAATGTGTGCACTCAACTTCCAGAGTTAAACCCGTGTGTGGATTCAGCAGTCTGCAAACACTTTCTCTGCAGAATCCCAAAACAGGCGTTTTCAGTCCATTACCGGCATATGGAAGAAACAGCAGTAAGCCCAGGGAAATATCTGCTTCTAAATCCAAAACGCAGCTATCTAACAGAACGGTTGTCAATGTGTGCACTCAACTTCCAGAGTTAAACCCGTGTGTGGATTCAGCAGTCTGCAAACACTTTCTCTGCAGAGTCCCAAAACAGGCGTTTTCAGCCCATTACCGGCATATGGAAGAAACAGCAGTAAGCACAGGGAAATATCTGCTTCTAAATCCAAAACGCAGCTATCTAACAGAACGGTTGTCAATGTGTGCACTCAACTTCCAGAGTTAAACCCGTGTGTGGATTCAGCAGTCTGCAAACATCTTCTCCGCAGAGTCCCAAAACAGGCGTTTTCAGCCCATTACCGGCATATGGAAGAAACAGCAGTAAGCACAGGGAAATATCTGCTTCTAAATCCAAAACGCAGCTATCTAACAGAACGGTTGTCAATGTGTGCACTCAACTTCCAGAGTTAAACCCGTGTGTGGATTCAGCAGTCTGCAAACACTTTCTCTGCAGAGTCCCAAAACAGGCGTTTTCAGCCCATTACCGGCATATGGAAGAAACAGCAGTAAGCACAGGGAAATATCTGCTTCTAAATCCAAAACGCAGCTATCTAACAGAACGGTTGTCAATGTGTGCACTCAACTTCCAGAGTTAAACCCGTGTGTGGATTCAGCAGTCTGCAAACACTTCCTCTGCAGAGTCCCAAATCAGGCGTTTTCAGCCCATTACCGGCATATGGAAGAAACAGCAGTAAGCACAGGGAAATATCTGCTTCTAAATCCAAAACGCAGCTATCTAAAAGAACGGTTGTCAATGTGTGCACTCAACTTCCAGAGTTAAACCCGTGTGTGGATTCAGCAGTCTGCAAACACTTTCTCTGCAGAGTCCCAAAACAGGCGTTTTCAGCCCATTACCGGCATATGGAAGAAACAGCAGTAAGCACAGGGAAATATCTGCTTCTAAATCCAAAACGCAGCTATCTAACAGAACGGTTGTCAATGTGTGCACTCAACTTCCAGAGTTAAACCCGTGTGTGGATTCAGCAGTCTGCAAACATCTTCTCTGCAGAGTCCCAAAACAGGCGTTTTCAGCCCATTACCGGCATATGGAAGAAACAGCAGTAAGCACAGGGAAATATCTGCTTCTAAATCCAAAACGCAGCTATCTAACAGAACGGTTGTCAATGTGTGCACTCAACTTCCAGAGTTAAACCCGTGTGTGGATTCAGCAGTCTGCAAACACTTTCTCTGCGGACTCCCAAAACAGGCGTTTTCAGCCCATTACCGGCATATGGAAGAAACAGCAGTAAGCACAGGGAAATATCTGCTTCTAAATCCAAAACGCAGCTATCTAACAGAACGGTTGTCAATGTGTGCACTCAACTTCCAGAGTTAAACCCGTGTGTGGATTCAGCAGTCTGCAAACACTTTCTCTGCAGAGTCCCAAAACAGGCGTTTTCAGCCCATTACCGGCATATGGAAGAAACAGAAGTAAGCACAGGGAAATATCTGCTTCTAAATCCAAAACGCAGCTATCTAACAGAACGGTTGTCAATGTGTGCACTCAACTTCCAGAGTTAAACCCGTGTGTGGATTCAGCAGTCTGCAAACACTTTCTCTGCAGAGTCCCAAAACAGGCGTTTTCAGCCCATTACCGGCATATGGAAGAAACAGCAGTAAGCACAGGGAAATATCTGCTTCTAAATCCAAAACGCAGCTATCTAACAGAACGGTTGTCAATGTGTGCACTCAACTTCCAGAGTTAAACCCGTGTGTGGATTCAGCAGTCTGCAAACACTTTCTCTGCAGAGTCCCAAAACAGGCGTTTTCAGCCCATTACCGGCATATGGAAGAAACAGCAGTAAGCACAGGGAAATATCTGCTTCTAAATCCAAAACGCAGCTATCTAACAGAACGGTTGTCAATGTGTGCACTCAACTTCCAGAGTTAAACCCGTGTGTGGATTCAGCAGTCTGCAAACACTTTCTCTGCAGAGTCCCAAAACAGGCGTTTTCAGCCCATTACCGGCATATGGAAGAAACAGCAGTAAGCACAGGGAAATATCTGCTTCTAAATCCAAAACGCAGCTATCTAACAGAACGGTTGTCAATGTGTGCACTCAACTTCCAGAGTTAAACCCGTGTGTGGATTCAGCATTCTGCAAACACTTTCTCTGCAGAGTCCCAAAACAGGCGTTTTCAGCACATTACCGGCTTATGGAAGAAACAGCAGTAAGCCCAGGGAAATATCTGCTTCTAAATCCAAAACGCAGCTATCTAACAGAGCGGTTGTCAATGTGTGCACTCAACTTCCAGAGTTAAACCCGTGTGTGGATTCAGCAGTCTGCAAACACTTTCTCTGCAGAGTCCCAAAACAGGCGTTTTCAGCCCATTACCGGCATATGGAAGAAACAGCAGTAAGCCCAGGGAAATATCTGCTTCTAAATCCAAAACGCAGCTATCTAACAGAACGGTTGTCAATGTGTGCACTCAACTTCCAGAGTTAAACCCGTGTGTGGATTCAGCAGTCTGCAAACACTTTCTCTGCAGAGTCCCAAAACAGGCGTTTTCAGCCCATTACCGGCATATGGAAGAAACAGCAGTAAGCCCAGGGTAATATCTGCTTCTAAATCCAAAACGCAGCTATCTAACAGAACGGTTGTCAATGTGTGCACTCAACTTCCAGAGTTAAACCCTTGTGTGGATTCAGCAGTCTGCAAACACTTTCTCTGCAGAGTCCCAAAACAGGCGTTTTCAGCCCATTACCGGCATATGGAAGAAACAGCAGTAAGCACAGGGAAAGATCTGCTTCTAAATCAAAAACGCAGCTATCTAACAGAACGGTTGTCAATGTGTGCACTCAACTTCCAGAGTTAAACCCGTGTGTGGATTCAGCAGTCTGCAAACACTTTCTCTGCAGAGTCCCAAAACAGGCGTTTTCAGCCCATTACCGGCATATGGAAGAAACAGCAGTAAGCACAGGGAAATATCTGCTTCTAAATCCAAAACGCAGCTATCTAACAGAACGGTTGTCAATGTGTGCACTCAACTTCCAGAGTTAAACCCGTGTGTGGATTCAGCAGTCTGCAAACACTTTCTCTGCTGAGTCCCAAAACAGGCGTTTTCAGCCCATTACCGGCATATGGAAGAAACAGCAGTAAGCACAGGGAAATATCTGCTTCTAAATCCAAAACGCAGCTATCTAACAGAACGGTTGTCAATGTGTGCACTCAACTTCCAGAGTTAAACCCGTGTGTGGATTCAGCAGTCTGCAAACACTTTCTCTGCTGAGTCCCAAAACAGGCGTTTTCAGCCCATTACCGGCATATGGAAGAAACAGCAGTAAGCACAGGGAAATATCTGCTTCTAAATCCAAAACGCAGCTATCTAACAGAACGGTTGTCAATGTGTGCACTCAACTTCCAGAGTTAAACCCGTGTGTGGATTCAGCAGTCTGCAAACACTTTCTCTGCAGAGTCCCAAAACAGGCGTTTTCAGCCCATTACCGGCATATGGAAGAAACAGCAGTAAGCACAGGGAAATATCTGCTTCTAAATCCAAAACGCAGCTATCTAACAGAACGGTTGTCAATGTGTGCACTCAACTTCCAGAGTTAAACCCGTGTGTGGATTCAGCAGTCTGCAAACACTTTCTCTGCAGAGTCCCAAAGCAGGCGTTTTCAGCCCATTACCGGCATATGGAAGAAACAGCAATAAGCACAGGGAAATATCTGCTTCTAAATCCAAAACGCAGCTATCTAACAGAACGGTTGTCAATGTGTGCACTCAACTTCCAGAGTTAAACCCGTGTGTGGATTCAGCAGTCTGCAAACACTTTCTCTGCTGAGTCCCAAAACAGGCGTTTTCAGCCCATTACCGGCATATGGAAGAAACAGCAGTAAGCACAGGGAAATATCTGCTTCTAAATCCAAAACGCAGCTATCTAACAGAACGGTTGTCAATGTGTGCACTCAACTTCCAGAGCTAAACCCGTGTGTGGATTCAGCAGTCTGCAAACACTTTCTCTGCAGAATCCCAAAACAGGCGTTTTCAGTCCATTACCGGCATATGGAAGAAACAGCAGTAAGCCCAGGGAAATATGTGCTTCTAAATCCAAAACGCAGCTATCTAACAGAACGGTTGTCAATGTGTGCACTCAACTTCCAGAGTTAAACCCGTGTGTGGATTCAGCAGTCTGCAAACACTTTCTCTGCAGAGTCCCAAAACAGGCGTTTTCAGCCCATTACCGGCATATGGAAGAAACAACAGTAAGCCCAGGGAAATATCTGCTTCTAAATCCAAAACGCAGCTATCTAACAGAACGGTTGTCAATGTGTGCACTCAACTTCCAGAGTTAAACCCGTGTGTGGATTCAGCAGTCTGCAAACATCTTCTCTGCAGAGTCCCAAAACAGGCGTTTTCAGCCCATTACCGGCATATGGAAGAAACAGCAGTAAGCACAGGGAAATATCTGCTTCTAAATCCAAAACGCAGCTATCTAACAGAACGGTTGTCAATGTGTGCACTCAACTTCCAGAGTTAAACCCGTGTGTGGATTCAGCAGTCTGCAAACACTTTCTCTGCAGAGTCCCAAAACAGGCGTTTTCAGCCCATTACCGGCATATGGAAGAAACAGCAGTAAGCACAGGGAAATATCTGCTTCTAAATCCAAAACGCAGCTATCTAACAGAACGGTTGTCAATGTGTGCACTCAACTTCCAGAGTTAAACCCGTGTGTGGATTCAGCAGTCTGCAAACACTTTCTCTGCAGAGTCCCAAAACAGGCGTTTTCAGCCCATTACCGGCATATGGAAGAAACAGCAGTAAGCCCAGGGAAATATCTGCTTCTAAATCCAAAACGCAGCTATCTAACAGAACGGTTGTCAATGTGTGCACTCAACTTCCAGAGGTAAACCCGTGTGTGGATTCAGCAGTCTGCAAACACTTTCTCTGCAGAGTCCCAAAACAGGCGTTTTCAGCCCATTACCGGCATATGGAAGAAAGAGCAGTAAGCCCAGGGAAATATCTGCTTCTAAATCCAAAACGCAGCTATCTAACAGAACGGTTGTCAATGTGTGCACTCAACTTCCAGAGTTAAACCCGTGTGTGGATTCAGCAGTCTGCAAACACTTTCTCTGCAGAGTCCCAAAACAGGCGTTTTCAGCCCATTACCGGCATATGGAAGAAACAGCAGTAAGCACAGGGAAATATCTGCTTCTAAATCCAAAACGCAGCTATCTAACAGAACGGCTGTCAATGTGTGCACTCAACTTCCAGAGTTAAACCCGTGTGTGGATTCAGCAGTCTGCAAACACTTTCTCTGCAGAGTCCCAAAACAGGCGTTTTCAGCCCTTTACCGGCATATGGAAGAAACAGCAGTAAGCCCAGGGAAATATCTGCTTCTAAATCCAAAACGCAGCTATCTAACAGAACGGTTGTCAATGTGTGCACTCAACTTCCAGAGTTAAACCCGTGTGTGGATTCAGCAGTCTGCAAACACTTTCTCTGCAGAGTCCCAAAACAGGCGTTTTCAGCCCATTACCGGCATATGGAAGAAACAGCAGTAAGCCCAGGGAAATATCTGCTTCTAAATCCAAAACGCAGCTATCTAACAGAACGGTTGTCAATGTGTGCACTCAACTTCCAGAGTTAAACCCGTGTGTGGATTCAGCAGTCTGCAAACACTTTCTCTGCAGAGTCCCAAAACAGGCGTTTTCAGCCCATTACCGGCATATGGAAGAAACAGCAGTAAGCCCAGGGAAATATCTGCTTCTAAATCCAAAACGCAGCTATCTAACAGAACGGTTGTCAATGTGTGCACTCAACTTCCAGAGTTAAACCCGTGTGTGGATTCAGCAGTCTGCAAACACTTTCTCTGCAGAGTCCCAAAACAGGCGTTTTCAGCCCATTACCGGCATATGGAAGAAACAGCAGTAAGCACAGGGAAATATCTGCTTCTAAATCCAAAACGCAGCTATCTAACAGAGCGGTTGTCAATGTGTGCACTCAACTTCCAGAGTTAAACCCGTGTGTGGATTCAGCAGTCTGCAAACACTTTCTCTGCAGAGTCCCAAAACAGGCGTTTTCAGCCCATTACCGGCATATGGAAGAAACAGCAGTAAGCCCAGGGAAATATCTGCTTCTAAATCCAAAACGCAGCTATCTAACAGAACGGTTGTCAATGTGTGCACTCAACTTCCAGAGTTAAACCCGTGTGTGGATTCAGCAGTCTGCAAACACTTTCTCTGCAGAGTCCCAAAACAGGCGTTTTCAGCCCATTACCGGCATATGGAAGAAACAGCAGTAAGCACAGGGAAATATCTGCTTCTAAATCCAAAACGCAGCTATCTAACAGAACGGTTGTCAACGTGTGCACTCAACTTCCAGAGTTAAACCCGTGTGTGGATTCAGCAGTCTGCAAACACTTTCTCTGCAGAGTCCCAAAACAGGCGTTTTCAGCCCATTACCGGCATATGGAAGAAACAGCAGTAAGCACAGGGAAATATCTGCTTCTAAATCCAAAACGCAGCTATCTAACAGAACGGTTGTCAATGTGTGCACTCAACTTCCAGAGTTAAACCCGTGTGTGGATTCAGCAGT
The DNA here is from genome assembly GCF_030222135.1 of Aotus nancymaae. NCBI lineage: Eukaryota > Metazoa > Chordata > Mammalia > Primates > Aotidae > Aotus > Aotus nancymaae. The sequence continues at coordinate 23,721 of NW_026988870.1, forward strand.
CTGCAAACACTTTCTCTGCAGAGTCCCAAAACAGGCGTTTTCAGCCCATTACCGGCATATGGAAGAAACAGCAGTAAGAACAGGGAAATATCTGCTTCTAAATCCAAAACGCAGCTATCTAACTGAACGGTTGTCAATGTGTGCACTCAACTTCCAGAGTTAAACCCGTGTGTGGATTCAGCAGTCTGCAAACACTTTCTCTGCAGAGTCCCAAAACAGGCGTTTTCAGCCCATTACCGGCATATGGAAGAAACAGCAGTAAGCACAGGGAAATATCTGCTTCTAAATCCAAAACGCAGCTATCTAACAGAGCGGTTGTCAATGTGTGCACTCAACTTCCAGAGTTAAACCCGTGTGTGGATTCAGCAGTCTGCAAACACTTTCTCTGCAGAGTCCCAAAACAGGCGTTTTCAGCCCATTACCGGCATATGGAAGAAACAGCAGTAAGCACAGGGAAATATCTGCTTCTAAATCCAAAACGCAGCTATCTAACAGAACGGTTGTCAATGTGTGCACTCAACTTCCAGAGTTAAACCCGTGTGTGGATTCAGCGGTCTGCAAACACTTTCTCTGCAGAGTCCCAAAACAGGCGTTTTCAGCCCATTACCGGCATAGGGAAGAAACAGCAGTAAGCACAGGGAAATATCTGCCTCTAAATCCAAAACGCAGCTATCTAACAGAACGGTTGTCAATGTGTGCACTCAACTTCCAGAGTTAAACCAGTGTGTGGATTCAGCAGTCTTCAAACACTTTCTCTGCAGAGTCCCAAAACAGGCGTTTTCAGCCCATTACCGGCATATGGAAGAAACAGCAGTAAGCACAGGGAAATATCTGCTTCTAAATCCAAAACGCAGCTATCTAACAGAACGGTTGTCAATGTGTGCACTCAACTTCCAGAGTTAAACCCGTGTGTGGATTCAGCAGTCTGCAAACACTTTCTCTGCAGAGTCCCAAAACAGGCGTTTTCAGCCCATTACCGGCATATGGAAGAAACAGCAGTAAGCACAGGGAAATATCTGCTTCTAAATCCAAAACGCAGCTATCTAACAGAACGGTTGTCAATGTGTGCACTCAACTTCCAGAGTTAAACCCGTGTGTGGATTCAGCAGTCTGCAAACATCTTCTCTGCAGAGTCCCAAAACAGGCGTTTTCAGCCCATTACCGGCATATGGAAGAAACAGCAGTAAGCACAGGGAAATATCTGCTTCTAAATCCAAAACGCAGCTATCTAACAGAACGGTTCTCAATGTGTGCACTCAACTTCCAGAGTTAAACCCGTGTGTGGATTCAGGAGTCTGCAAACACTTTCTCTGCAGAGTCCCAAAACAGGCGTTTTCAGCCCATTACCGGCATATGGAAGAAACAGCAGTAAGCACAGGGAAATATCTGCTTCTAAATCCAAAACGCAGCTATCTAACAGAACGGTTGTCAATGTGTGCACTCAACTTCCAGAGTTAAACCCGTGTGTGGATTCAGCAGTCTGCAAACACTTTCTCTGCAGAGTCCCAAAACAGGCGTTTTCAGCCCATTACCGGCATATGGAAGAAACAGCAGTAAGCACAGGGAAATATCTGCTTCTAAATCCAAAACGCAGCTATCTAACAGAACGGTTGTCAATGTGTGCACTCAACTTCCAGAGTTAAACCCGTGTGTGGATTCAGCAGTCTGCAAACACTTTCTCTGCAGAGTCCCAAAACAGGCGTTTTCAGCCCATTACCGGCATATGGAATAAACAGCAGTAAGCACAGGGAAATATCTGCTTCTAAATCCAAAACGCAGCTATCTAACAGAACGGTTGTCAATGTGTGCACTCAACTTCCAGAGTTAAACCCGTGTGTGGATTCAGCAGTCTGCAAACACTTTCTCTGCAGAGTCCCAAAACAGGCGTTTTCAGCCCATTACCGGCATATGGAAGAAACAGCAGTAAGCACAGGGAAATATCTGCTTCTAAATCCAAAACGCAGCTATCTAACAGAACGGTTGTCAATGTGTGCACTCAACTTCCAGAGTTAAACCCGTGTGTGGATTCAGCAGTCTGCAAACATCTTCTCTGCAGAGTCCCAAAACAGGCGTTTTCAGCCCATTACCGGCATATGGAAGAAACAGCAGTAAGCAGAGGGAAATATCTGCTTCTAAATCCAAAACGCAGCTATCTAACAGAACGGTTGTCAATGTGTGCACTCAACTTCCAGAGTTAAACCCGTGTGTGGATTCAGCAGTCTGCAAACACTTTCTCTGCAGAGTCCCAAAACAGGCGTTTTCAGCCCATTACCGGCATATGGAAGAAACAGCAGTAAGCACAGGGAAATATCTGCTTCTGAATCCAAAACGCAGCTATCTAACAGAACGGTTGTCAATGTGTGCACTCAACTTCCAGAGTTAAACCCGTGTGTGGATTCAGCAGTCTGCAAACACTTTCTCTGCAGAGTCCCAAAACAGGCGTTTTCAGCCCATTACCGGCATATGGAAGAAACAGCAGTAAGCACAGGGAAATATCTGCTTCTAAATCCAAAACGCAGCTATCTAACAGAACGGATGTCAATGTGTGCACTCAACTTCCAGAGTTAAACCCGTGTGTGGATTCAGCAGTCTGCAAACACTTTCTCTGCAGAGTCCCAAAACAGGCGTTTTCAGCCCATTACCGGCATATGGAAGAAACAGCAGTAAGCACAGGGAAATATCTGCCTCTAAATCCAAAACGCAGCTATCTAACAGAACGGTTGTCAATGTGTGCACTCAACTTCCAGAGTTAAACCCGTGTGTGGATTCAGCAGTCTGCAAACACTTTCTCTGCAGAGTCCCAAAACAGGCGTTTTCAGCCCATTACCGGCATATGGAAGAAACAGCAGTAAGCACAGGGAAATATCTGCTTCTAAATCCAAAACGCAGCTATCTAACAGAACGGTTGTCAATGTGTGCACTCAACTTCCAGAGTTAAACCCGTGTGTGGATTCAGCAGTCTGCAAACACTTTCTCTGCAGAGTCCCAAAACAGGCGTTTTCAGCCCATTACCGGCATATGGAAGAAACAGCAGTAAGCACAGGGAAATATCTGCTTCTAAATCCAAAACGCAGCTATCTAACAGAACGGTTGTCAATGTGTGCACTCAACTTCCAGAGTTAAACCCGTGTGTGGATTCAGCAGTCTGCAAACACTTTCTCTGCAGAGTCCCAAAACAGGCGTTTTCAGCCCATTACCGGCATATGGAAGAAACAGCAGTAAGCACAGGGAAATATCTGCTTCTAAATCCAAAACGCAGCTATCTAACAGAACGGTTGTCAATGTGTGCACTCAACTTCCAGAGTTAAACCCGTGTGTGGATTCAGCAGTCTGCAAACACTTTCTCTGCAGAGTCCCAAAACAGGCGTTTTCAGCCCATTACCGGCATATGGAAGAAACAGCAGTAAGCACAGGGAAATATCTGCTTCTAAATCCAAAACGCAGCTATCTAACAGAACGGTTGTCAATGTGTGCACTCAACTTCCAGAGTTAAACCCGTGTGTGGATTCAGCAGTCTGCAAACACTTTCTCTGCAGAGTCCCAAAACAGGCGTTTTCAGCCCATTACCGGCATATGGAAGAAACAGCAGTAAGCCCAGGGAAATATCTGCTTCTAAATCCAAAACGCAGCTATCTAACAGAACGGTTGTCAATGTGTGCACTCAACTTCCAGAGTTAAACCCGTGTGTGGATTCAGCAGTCTGCAAACACTTTCTCTGCAGAGTCCCAAAACAGGCGTTTTCAGCCCATTACCGGCATATGGAAGAAACAGCAGTAAGCACAGGGAAATATCTGCTTCTAAATCCAAAACGCATCTATCTAACAGAACGGTTGTCAATGTGTGCACTCAACTTCCAGAGTTAAACCCGTGTGTGGATTCAGCAGTCTGCAAACACTTTCTCTGCTGAGTCCCAAAACAGGCGTTTTCAGCCCATTACCGGCATACGGAAGAAACAGCAGTAAGCACAGGGAAATATCTGCTTCTAAATCCAAAACGCAGCTATCTAACAGAACGGTTGTCAATGTGTGCACTCAACTTCCAGATTTAAACCCGTGTGTGGATTCAGCAGTCTGCAAACACTTTCTCTGCAGAGTCCCAAAACAGGCGTTTTCAGCCCTTTACCGGCATATGGAAGAAACAGCAGTAAGCACAGGGAAATATCTGCTTCTAAATCCAAAACGCAGCTATCTAACAGAACGGTTGTCAATGTGTGCACTCAACTTCCAGAGTTAAACCCGTGTGTGGATTCAGCAGTCTGCAAACACTTTCTCTGCAGAGTCCCAAAACAGGCGTTTTCAGCCCATTACCGGCATATGGAAGAAACAGCAGTAAGCCCAGGGAAATATCTGCTTCTAAATCCAAAACGCAGCTATCTAACAGAACGGTTGTCAATGTGTGCACTCAACTTCCAGAGTTAAACCCGTGTGTGGATTCAGCAGTCTGCAAACACTTTCTCTGCAGATTCCCAAAACAGGCGTTTTCAGCCCATTACCGGCATATGGAAGAAACAGCAGTAAGCCCAGGGAAATATCTGCTTCTAAATCCAAAACGCAGCTATCTAACAGAACAGTTGTCAATGTGTGCACTCAACTTCCAGAGTTAAACCCGTGTGTGGATTCAGCAGTCTGCAAACACTTTCTCTGCAGAGTCCCAAAACAGGCGTTTTCAGCCCATTACCGGCATATGGAAGAAACAGCAGAAAGCACAGGGAAATATCTGCTTCTAAATCCAAAACGCATCTATCTAACAGAACGGTTGTCAATGTGTGCACTCAACTTCCAGAGTTAAACCCGTGTGTGGATTCAGCAGTCTGCAAACACTTTCTCTGCTGAGTCCCAAAACAGGCGTTTTCAGCCCATTACCGGCATACGGAAGAAACAGCAGTAAGCACAGGGAAATATCTGCTTCTGAATCCAAAACGCAGCTATCTAACAGAACGGTTGTCAATGTGTGCACTCAACTTCCAGAGTTAAACCCGTGTGTGGATTCAGCAGTCTGCAAACACTTTCTCTGCAGAGTCCCAAAACAGGCGTTTTCAGCCCATTACCGGCATATGGAAGAAACAGCAGTAAGCACAGGGAAATATCTGCTTCTAAATCCAAAACGCAGCTATCTAACAGAACGGTTGTCAATGTGTGCACTCAACTTCCAGAGTTAAACCCGTGTGTGGATTCAGCAGTCTGCAAACACTTTCTCTGCAGAGTCCCAAAACAGGCGTTTTCAGCCCATTACCGGCATATGGAAGAAACAGCAGTAAGCACAGGGAAATATCTGCCTCTAAATCCAAAACGCAGCTATCTAACAGAACGGTTGTCAATGTGTGCACTCAACTTCCAGAGTTAAACGCGTGTGTGGATTCAGCAGTCTGCAAACACTTTCTCTGCAGAGTCCCAAAAGAGGCGTTTTCAGCCCATTACCGGCATATGGAAGAAACAGCAGTAAGCACAGGGAAATATCTGCTTCTAAATCCAAAACGCAGCTATCTAACAGAACGGTTGTCAATGTGTGCACTCAACTTCCAGAGTTAAACCCGTGTGTGGATTCAGCAGTCTGCAAACACTTTCTCTGCAGAGTCCCAAAACAGGCGTTTTCAGCCCATTACCGGCATATGGAAGAAAAAGAAGTAAGCCCAGGGAAATATCTGCTTCTAAATCCAAAACGCAGCTATCTAACAGAACGGTTGTCAATGTGTGCACTCAACTTCCAGAGTTAAACCCGTGTGTGGATTCAGCAGTCTGCAAACACTTTCTCTGCAGAGTCCCAAAACAGGCGTTTTCAGCCCATTACCGGCATATGGAAGAAACAGCAGTAAGCACAGGGAAATATCTGCTTCTAAATCCAAAACGCAGCTATCTAACAGAACGGTTGTCAATGTGTGCACTCAACTTCCAGAGTTAAACCCGTGTGTGGATTCAGCAGTCTGCAAACACTTTCTCTGCAGAGTCCCAAAACAGGCGTTTTCAGCCCATTACCGGCATATGGAAGAAACAGCAGTAAGCACAGGGAAATATCTGCTTCTAAATCCAAAACGCAGCTATCTAACAGAACGGTTGTCAATGTGTGCACTCAACTTCCAGAGTTAAACCTGTGTGGATTCAGCAGTCTGCAAATATCTTCTCTGCAGAGTCCCAAAACAGGCGTTTTCAGCCCATTACCGGCATATGGAAGAAACAGCAGTAAGCACAGGGAAATATCTGCTTCTAAATCCAAAACGCAGCTATCTAATAGAACGGTTGTCAATGTGTGCACTCAACTTCCAGAGTTAAACCCGTGTGTGGATTCAGCAGTCTGCAAACACTTTCTCTGCAGAGTCCCAAAACAGGCGTTTTCAGCCCATTACCGGCATACGGAAGAAACAGCAGTAAGCACAGGGAAATATCTGCTTCTAAATCCAAAACGCAGCTATCTAACAGAACGGTTGTCAATGTGTGCACTCAACTTCCAGATTTAAACCCGTGTGTGGATTCAGCAGTCTGCAAACACTTTCTCTGCAGAGTCCCAAAACAGGCGTTTTCAGCCCATTACCGGCATATGGAAGAAACAGCAGTAAGCACAGGGAAATATCTGCTTCTAAATCCAAAACGCAGCTATCTAACAGAACGGTTGTCAATGTGTGCACTCAACTTCCAGAGTTAAACCCGTGTGTGGATTCAGCAGTCTGCAAACACTTTCTCTGCAGAGTCCCAAAACAGGCGTTTTCAGCCCATTACCGGCATATGGAAGAAACAGCAGTAAGCCCAGGGAAATATCTGCTTCTAAATCCAAAACGCAGCTATCTAACAGAACGGTTGTCAATGTGTGCACTCAACTTCCAGAGTTAAACCCGTGTGTGGATTCAGCAGTCTGCAAACACTTTCTCTGCAGATTCCCAAAACAGGCGTTTTCAGCCCATTACCGGCATATGGAAGAAACAGCAGTAAGCCCAGGGAAATATCTGCTTCTAAATCCAAAACGCAGCTATCTAACAGAACAGTTGTCAATGTGTGCACTCAACTTCCAGAGTTAAACCCGTGTGTGGATTCAGCAGTCTGCAAACACTTTCTCTGCAGAGTCCCAAAACAGGCGTTTTCAGCCCATTACCGGCATATGGAAGAAACAGCAGTAAGCACACGGAAATATCTGCTTCTAAATCCAAAACGCATCTATCTAACAGAACGGTTGTCAATGTGTGCACTCAACTTCCAGAGTTAAACCCGTGTGTGGATTCAGCAGTCTGCAAACACTTTCTCTGCTGAGTCCCAAAACAGGCGTTTTCAGCCCATTACCGGCATACGGAAGAAACAGCAGTAAGCACAGGGAAATATCTGCCTCTAAATCCAAAACGCAGCTCTCTAACAGAACGGTTGTCAATGTGTGCACTCAACTTCCAGAGTTAAACCCGTGTGTGGATTCAGCAGTCTGCAAACACTTTCTCTGCAGAGTCCCAAAACAGGCGTTTTCAGCCCATTACCGGCATATGGAAGAAACAGCAGTAAGCACAGGGAAATATCTGCTTCTAAATCCAAAACGCAGCTATCTAACAGAACGGTTGTCAATGTGTGCACTCAACTTCCAGAGTTAAACCCGTGTGTGGATTCAGCAGTCTGCAAACACTTTCTCTGCAGAGTCCCAAAACAGGCGTTTTCAGCCCATTACCGGCATATGGAAGAAACAGCAGTAAGCACAGGGAAATATCTGCCTCTAAATCCAAAACGCAGCTATCTAACAGAACGGTTGTCAATGTGTGCACTCAACTTCCAGAGTTAAACGCGTGTGTGGATTCAGCAGTCTGCAAACACTTTCTCTGCAGAGTCCCAAAAGAGGCGTTTTCAGCCCATTACCGGCATATGGAAGAAACAGCAGTAAGCACAGGGAAATATCTGCTTCTAAATCCAAAACGCAGCTATCTAACAGAACGGTTGTCAATGTGTGCACTCAACTTCCAGAGTTAAACCCGTGTGTGGATTCAGCAGTCTGCAAACACTTTCTCTGCAGAGTCCCAAAACAGGCGTTTTCAGCCCATTACCAGCATATGGAAGAAAAAGAAGTAAGCCCAGGGAAATATCTGCTTCTAAATCCAAAACGCAGCTATCTAACAGAACGGTTGTCAATGTGTGCACTCAACTTCCAGAGTTAAACCCGTGTGTGGATTCAGCAGTCTGCAAACACTTTCTCTGCAGAGTCCCAAAACAGGCGTTTTCAGCCCATTACCGGCATATGGAAGAAACAGCAGTAAGCACAGGGAAATATCTGCTTCTAAATCCAAAACGCAGCTATCTAACAGAACGGTTGTCAATGTGTGCACTCAACTTCCAGAGTTAAACCCGTGTGTGGATTCAGCAGTCTGCAAACACTTTCTCTGCAGAGTCCCAAAACAGGCGTTTTCAGCCCATTACCGGCATATGGAAGAAACAGCAGTAAGCACAGGGAAATATCTGCTTCTAAATCCAAAACGCAGCTATCTAACAGAACGGTTGTCAATGTGTGCACTCAACTTCCAGAGTTAAACCCGTGTGTGGATTCAGCAGTCTGCAAACACTTTCTCTGCTGAGTCCCAAAACAGGCGTTTTCAGCCCATTACCGGCATATGGAAGAAACAGCAGTAAGCCCAGGGAAATATCTGCTTCTAAATCCAAAACGCAGCTATCTAACAGAACAGTTGTCAATGTGTGCACTCAACTTCCAGAGTTAAACCCGTGTGTGGATTCAGCAGTCTGCAAACACTTTCTCTGCAGAGTCCCAAAACAGGCGTTTTCAGCCCATTACCGGCATATGGAAGAAACAGCAGTAAGCACAGGGAAATATCTGCTTCCAAATCCAAAACGCAGCTATCTAACAGAACGGTTGTCAATGTGTGCACTCAACTTCCAGAGTTAAACCCGTGTGTGGATTCAGCAGTCTGCAAACACTTTCTCTGCAGATTCCCAAAACAGGCGTTTTCAGCCCATTACCGGCATATGGAAGAAACAGCAGTAAGCACAGGGAAATATCTGCTTCTAAATCCAAAACGCAGCTATCTAATAGAACGGTTGTCAATGTGTGCACTCAACTTCCAGAGTTAAACCCGTGTGTGGATTCAGCAGTCTGCAAACACTTTCTCTGCAGAGTCCCAAAACAGGCGTTTTCAGCCCATTACCGGCATATGGAAGAAACAGCAGTAAGCACAGGGAAATATCTGCTTCTAAATCCAAAACGCAGCTATCTAACAGAACGGTTGTCAATGTGTGCACTCAACTTCCAGAGTTAAACCCGTGTGTGGATTCAGCAGTCTGCAAACACTTTCTCTGCAGAGTCCCAAAACAGGCGTTTTCAGCCCATTACCGGCATATGGAAGAAACAGCAGTAAGCACAGGGAAATATCTGCTTCTAAATCCAAAACGCAGCTATCTAACAGAACGGTTGTCAATGTGTGCACTCAACTTCCAGAGTTAAACCCGTGTGTGGATTCAGCAGTCTGCAAACACTTTCTCTGCAGAGTCCCAAAACAGGCGTTTTCAGCCCATTACCGGCATATGGAAGACACAGCAGTAAGCACAGGGAAATATCTGCTTCTAAATCCAAAACGCAGCAATCTAATAGAACGGTTGTCAATGTGTGCACTCAACTTCCAGAGTTAAACCCGTGTGTGGATTCAGCAGTCTGCAAACACTTTCTCTGCAGATTCCCAAAACAGGCGTTTTCAGCCCATTACCGGCATATGGAAGAAACAGCAGTAAGCACAGGGAAATATCTGCTTCTAAATCCAAAACGCAGCTATATAACAGAACGGTTGTCAATGTGTGCACTCAACTTCCAGAGTTAAACCCGTGTGTGGATTCAGCAGTCTGCAAACACTTTCTCTGCAGAGTCCCAAAACAGGCGTTTTCAGCCCATTACCGGCATACGGAAGAAACAGCAGTAAGCACAGGGAAATATCTGCTTCTAAATCCAAAACGCAGCTATCTAACAGAACGGTTGTCAATGTGTGCACTCAACTTCCAGAGTTAAACCCGTGTGTGGATTCAGCAGTCTGCAAACACTTTCTCTGCAGAGTCCCAAAACAGGCGTTTTCAGCCCATTACCGGCATACGGAAGAAACAGCAGTAAGCACAGGGAAATATCTGCTTCTAAATCCAAAACGCAGCTATCTAACAGAACGGTTGTCAATGTGTGCACTCAACTTCCAGAGTTAAACCCGTGTGTGGATTCAGCAGTCTGCAAACACTTTCTCTGCAGAGTCCCAAAACAGGCGTTTTCAGCCCATTACCGGCATATGGAAGAAACAGCAGTAAGCACAGGGAAATATCTGCTTCTAAATCCAAAACGCAGCTATCTAACAGAACGGTTGTCAATGTGTGCACTCAACTTCCAGAGTTAAACCCGTGTGTGGATTCAGCAGTCTGCAAACACTTTCTCTGCAGAGTCCCAAAACAGGCGTTTTCAGCCCATTACCGGCATATGGAAGAAACAGCAGTAAGCACAGGGAAATATCTGCTTCTAAATCCAAAACGCAGCTATCTAACAGAACGGTTGTCAATGTGTGCACTCAACTTCCAGAGTTAAACCCGTGTGTGGATTCAGCAGTCTGCAAACACTTTCTCTGCAGAGTCCCAAAACAGGCGTTTTCAGCCCATTACCGGCATATGGAAGAAACAGCAGTAAGCACAGGGAAATATCTGCTTCTAAATCCAAAACGCATCTATCTAACAGAACGGTTGTCAATGTGTGCACTCAACTTCCAGAGTTAAACCCGTGTGTGGATTCAGCAGTCTGCAAACACTTTCTCTGCAGAGTCCCAAAACAGGCGTTTTCAGCCCATTACCGGCATACGGAAGAAACAGCAGTAAGCACAGGGAAATATCTGCTTCTAAATCCAAAACGCAGCTATCTAACAGAACGGTTGTCAATGTGTGCACTCAACTTCCAGAGTTAAACCCGTGTGTGGATTCAGCAGTCTGCAAACACTTTCTCTGCAGAGTCCCAAAACAGGCGTTTTCAGCCCATTACCGGCATACGGAAGAAACAGCAGTAAGCACAGGGAAATATCTGCTTCTAAATCCAAAACGCATCTATCTAACAGAACGGTTGTCAATGTGTGCACTCAACTTCCAGAGTTAAACCCGTGTGTGGATTCAGCAGTCTGCAAACACTTTCTCTGCAGAGTCCCAAAACAGGCGTTTTCAGCCCATTACCGGCATATGGAAGAAACAGCAGTAAGCACAGGGAAATATCTGCTTCTAAATCCAAAACGCAGCTATCTAACAGAACGGTTGTCAATGTGTGCACTCAACTTCCAGAGTTAAACCCGTGTGTGGATTCAGCAGTCTGCAAACACTTTCTCTGCAGAGTCCCAAAACAGGCGTTTTCAGCCCATTACCGGCATATGGAAGAAACAGCAGTAAGCACAGGGAAATATCTGCTTCTAAATCCAAAACGCAGCTATCTAACAGAACGGTTGTCAATGTGTGCACTCAACTTCCAGAGTTAAACCCGTGTGTGGATTCAGCAGTCTGCAAACACTTTCTCTGCAGAGTCCCAAAACAGGCGTTTTCAGCCCATTACCGGCATATGGAAGAAACAGCAGTAAGCACAGGGAAATATCTGCTTCTAAATCCAAAACGCATCTATCTAACAGAACGGTTGTCAATGTGTGCACTCAACTTCCAGAGTTAAACCCGTGTGTGGATTCAGCAGTCTGCAAACACTTTCTCTGCAGAGTCCCAAAACAGGCGTTTTCAGCCCATTACCGGCATACGGAAGAAACCGCAGTAAGCACAGGGAAATATCTGCTTCTAAATCCAAAACGCAGCTATCTAACAGAACGGTTGTCAATGTGTGCACTCAACTTCCAGATTTAAACCCGTGTGTGGATTCAGCAGTCTGCAAACACTTTCTCTGCAGAGTCCCAAAACAGGCGTTTTCAGCCCATTACCGGCATATGGAAGAAACAGCAGTAAGCACAGGGAAATATCTGCTTCTAAATCCAAAACGCAGCTATCTAACAGAACGGTTGTCAATGTGTGCACTCAACTTCCAGAGTTAAACCCGTGTGTGGATTCAGCAGTCTGCAAACACTTTCTCTGCAGAGTCCCAAAACAGGCGTTTTCAGCCCATTACCGGCATATGGAAGAAACAGCAGTAAGCACAGGGAAATATCTGCCTCTAAATCCAAAACGCAGCTATCTAACAGAACGGTTGTCAATGTGTGCACTCAACTTCCAGAGTTAAACCCGTGTGTGGATTCAGCAGTCTGCAAACACTTTCTCTGCAGAGTCCCAAAAGAGGCGTTTTCAGCCCATTACCGGCATATGGAAGAAACAGCAGTAAGCACAGGGAAATATCTGCTTCTAAATCCAAAACGCAGCTATCTAACAGAACGGTTGTCAATGTGTGCACTCAACTTCCAGAGTTAAACCCGTGTGTGGATTCAGCAGTCTGCAAACACTTTCTCTGCAGAGTCCCAAAACAGGCGTTTTCAGCCCATTACCGGCATATGGAAGAAACAGCAGTAAGCACAGGGAAATATCTGCTTCTAAATCCAAAACGCAGCTATCTAACAGAACGGTTGTCAATGTGTGCACTCAACTTCCAGAGTTAAACCCGTGTGTGGATTCAGCAGTCTGCAAACACTTTCTCTGCAGAGTCCCAAAACAGGCGTTTTCAGCCCATTACCGGCATATGGAAGACACAGCAGTAAGCACAGGGAAATATCTGCTTCTAAATCCAAAACGCAGCAATCTAACAGAACGGTTGTCAATGTGTGCACTCAACTTCCAGAGTTAAACCCGTGTGTGGATTCAGCAGTCTGCAAACACTTTCTCTGCAGAGTCCCCAAACAGGCGTTTTCAGCCCATTACCGGCATATGGAAGAAACAGCAGTAAGCACAGGGAAATATCTGCTTCTAAATCCAAAACGCAGCTATGTAACAGAACGGTTGTCAATGTGTGCACTCAACTTCCAGAGTTAAACCCGTGTGTGGATTCAGCAGTCTGCAAACACTTTCTCTGCAGAGTCCCAAAACAGGCGTTTTCAGCCCATTACCGGCATATGGAAGAAACAGCAGTAAGCCCAGGGAAATATCTGCTTCTAAATCCAAAACGCAGCTATCTAACAGAACGGTTGTCAATGTGTGCACTCAACTTCCAGAGTTAAACCCGTGTGTGGATTCAGCAGTCTGCAAACACTTTCTCTGCAGAGTCCCAAAACAGGCGTTTTCAGCCCATTACCGGCATATGGAAGAAACAGCAGTAAGCCCAGGGAAATATCTGCTTCTAAATCCAAAACGCAGCTATCTAACAGAACGGTTGTCAATGTGTGCACTCAACTTCCAGAGTTAAACCTGTGTGGATTCAGCAGTCTGCAAACATCTTCTCTGCAGAGTCCCAAAACAGGCGTTTTCAGCCCATTACCGGCATATGGAAGAAACAGCAGTAAGCACAGGGAAATATCTGCTTCTAAATCCAAAACGCAGCTATCTAATAGAACGGTTGTCAATGTGTGCACTCAACTTCCAGAGTTAAACCCGTGTGTGGATTCAGCAGTCTGCAAACACTTTCTCTGCAGAGTCCCAAAACAGGCGTTTTCAGCCCATTACCGGCATATGGAAGAAACAGCAGTAAGCACAGGGAAATATCTGCTTCTAAATCCAAAACGCAGCTATCTAACAGAACGGTTGTCAATGTGTGCACTCAACTTCCAGAGTTAAACCCGTGTGTGGATTCAGAAGTCTGCAAACATATTCTCTGCAGAGTCCCAAAACAGGCGTTTTCAGCCCATTACCGGCATATGGAAGAAACAGCAGTAAGCACAGGGAAATATCTGCTTCTAAATCGAAAACGCAGCTGTCTAACAGAACGGTTGTCAATGTGTGCACTCAACTTCCAGAGTTAAACCCGTGTGTGGATTCAGCAGTCTGCAAACACTTTCTCTGCAGAGTCCCAAAACAGGCGTTTTCAGCCCATTACCGGCATATGGAAGAAACAGCAGTAAGCCCAGGGAAATATCTGCTTCTAAATCCAAAACGCAGCTATCTAACAGAACGGTTGTCAATGTGTGCACTCAACTTCCAGAGTTAAACCCGTGTGTGGATTCAGCAGTCTGCAAACACTTTCTCTGCAGAGTCCCAAAACAGGCGTTTTCAGCCCATTACCGGCATATGGAAGAAACAGCAGTAAGCCCAGGGAAATATCTGCTTCTAAATCCAAAACGCAGCTATCTAACAGAACGGTTGTCAATGTGTGCACTCAACTTCCAGAGTTAAACCCGTGTGTGGATTCAGCAGTCTGCAAACACTTTCTCTGCAGAGTCCCAAAACAGGCGTTTTCAGCCCATTACCGGCATATGGAAGAAACAGCAGTAAGCACAGGGAAATATCTGCTTCCAAATCCAAAACGCAGCTATCTAACAGAACGGTTGTCAATGTGTGCACTCAACTTCCAGAGTTAAACCCGTGTGTGGATTCAGCAGTCTGCAAACACTTTCTCTGCAGAGTCCCAAAACAGGCGTTTTCAGCCCATTACCGGCATATGGAAGAAACAGCAGTAAGCACAGGGAAATATCTGCTTCTAAATCCAAAACGCAGCTATCTAACAGAACGGTTGTCAATGTGTGCACTCAACTTCCAGAGTTAAACCCGTGTGTGGATTCAGCAGTCTGCAAACACTTTCTCTGCAGAGTCCCAAAACAGGCGTTTTCAGCCCATTACCGGCATATGGAAGAAACAGCAGTAAGCACAGGGAAATATCTGCTTCTAAATCCAAAACGCAGCTATCTAACAGAACGGTTGTCAATGTGTGCACTCAACTTCCAGAGTTAAACCCGTGTGTGGATTCAGCAGTCTGCAAACACTTTCTCTGCAGAGTCCCAAAACAGGCGTTTTCAGCCCATTACCGGCATATGGAAGACACAGCAGTAAGCACAGGGAAATATCTGCTTCTAAATCCAAAACGCAGCAATCTAATAGAACGGTTGTCAATGTGTGCACTCAACTTCCAGAGTTAAACCCGTGTGTGGATTCAGCAGTCTGCAAACACTTTCTCTGCAGATTCCCAAAACAGGCGTTTTCAGCCCATTACCGGCATATGGAAGAAACAGCAGTAAGCACAGGGAAATATCTGCTTCTAAATCCAAAACGCAGCTATATAACAGAACGGTTGTCAATGTGTGCACTCAACTTCCAGAGTTAAACCCGTGTGTGGATTCAGCAGTCTGCAAACACTTTCTCTGCAGAGTCCCAAAACAGGCGTTTTCAGCCCATTACCGGCATACGGAAGAAACAGCAGTAAGCACAGGGAAATATCTGCTTCTAAATCCAAAACGCAGCTATCTAACAGAACGGTTGTCAATGTGTGCACTCAACTTCCAGAGTTAAACCCGTGTGTGGATTCAGCAGTCTGCAAACACTTTCTCTGCAGAGTCCCAAAACAGGCGTTTTCAGCCCATTACCGGCATACGGAAGAAACAGCAGTAAGCACAGGGAAATATCTGCTTCTAAATCCAAAACGCAGCTATCTAACAGAACGGTTGTCAATGTGTGCACTCAACTTCCAGAGTTAAACCCGTGTGTGGATTCAGCAGTCTGCAAACACTTTCTCTGCAGAGTCCCAAAACAGGCGTTTTCAGCCCATTACCGGCATATGGAAGAAACAGCAGTAAGCACAGGGAAATATCTGCTTCTAAATCCAAAACGCAGCTATCTAACAGAACGGTTGTCAATGTGTGCACTCAACTTCCAGAGTTAAACCCGTGTGTGGATTCAGCAGTCTGCAAACACTTTCTCTGCAGAGTCCCAAAACAGGCGTTTTCAGCCCATTACCGGCATATGGAAGAAACAGCAGTAAGCACAGGGAAATATCTGCTTCTAAATCCAAAACGCAGCTATCTAACAGAACGGTTGTCAATGTGTGCACTCAACTTCCAGAGTTAAACCCGTGTGTGGATTCAGCAGTCTGCAAACACTTTCTCTGCAGAGTCCCAAAACAGGCGTTTTCAGCCCATTACCGGCATATGGAAGAAACAGCAGTAAGCACAGGGAAATATCTGCTTCTAAATCCAAAACGCATCTATCTAACAGAACGGTTGTCAATGTGTGCACTCAACTTCCAGAGTTAAACCCGTGTGTGGATTCAGCAGTCTGCAAACACTTTCTCTGCAGAGTCCCAAAACAGGCGTTTTCAGCCCATTACCGGCATACGGAAGAAACAGCAGTAAGCACAGGGAAATATCTGCTTCTAAATCCAAAACGCAGCTATCTAACAGAACGGTTGTCAATGTGTGCACTCAACTTCCAGAGTTAAACCCGTGTGTGGATTCAGCAGTCTGCAAACACTTTCTCTGCAGAGTCCCAAAACAGGCGTTTTCAGCCCATTACCGGCATACGGAAGAAACAGCAGTAAGCACAGGGAAATATCTGCTTCTAAATCCAAAACGCATCTATCTAACAGAACGGTTGTCAATGTGTGCACTCAACTTCCAGAGTTAAACCCGTGTGTGGATTCAGCAGTCTGCAAACACTTTCTCTGCAGAGTCCCAAAACAGGCGTTTTCAGCCCATTACCGGCATATGGAAGAAACAGCAGTAAGCACAGGGAAATATCTGCTTCTAAATCCAAAACGCAGCTATCTAACAGAACGGTTGTCAATGTGTGCACTCAACTTCCAGAGTTAAACCCGTGTGTGGATTCAGCAGTCTGCAAACACTTTCTCTGCAGAGTCCCAAAACAGGCGTTTTCAGCCCATTACCGGCATATGGAAGAAACAGCAGTAAGCACAGGGAAATATCTGCTTCTAAATCCAAAACGCAGCTATCTAACAGAACGGTTGTCAATGTGTGCACTCAACTTCCAGAGTTAAACCCGTGTGTGGATTCAGCAGTCTGCAAACACTTTCTCTGCAGAGTCCCAAAACAGGCGTTTTCAGCCCATTACCGGCATATGGAAGAAACAGCAGTAAGCACAGGGAAATATCTGCTTCTAAATCCAAAACGCATCTATCTAACAGAACGGTTGTCAATGTGTGCACTCAACTTCCAGAGTTAAACCCGTGTGTGGATTCAGCAGTCTGCAAACACTTTCTCTGCAGAGTCCCAAAACAGGCGTTTTCAGCCCATTACCGGCATACGGAAGAAACCGCAGTAAGCACAGGGAAATATCTGCTTCTAAATCCAAAACGCAGCTATCTAACAGAACGGTTGTCAATGTGTGCACTCAACTTCCAGATTTAAACCCGTGTGTGGATTCAGCAGTCTGCAAACACTTTCTCTGCAGAGTCCCAAAACAGGCGTTTTCAGCCCATTACCGGCATATGGAAGAAACAGCAGTAAGCACAGGGAAATATCTGCTTCTAAATCCAAAACGCAGCTATCTAACAGAACGGTTGTCAATGTGTGCACTCAACTTCCAGAGTTAAACCCGTGTGTGGATTCAGCAGTCTGCAAACACTTTCTCTGCAGAGTCCCAAAACAGGCGTTTTCAGCCCATTACCGGCATATGGAAGAAACAGCAGTAAGCACAGGGAAATATCTGCCTCTAAATCCAAAACGCAGCTATCTAACAGAACGGTTGTCAATGTGTGCACTCAACTTCCAGAGTTAAACCCGTGTGTGGATTCAGCAGTCTGCAAACACTTTCTCTGCAGAGTCCCAAAAGAGGCGTTTTCAGCCCATTACCGGCATATGGAAGAAACAGCAGTAAGCACAGGGAAATATCTGCTTCTAAATCCAAAACGCAGCTATCTAACAGAACGGTTGTCAATGTGTGCACTCAACTTCCAGAGTTAAACCCGTGTGTGGATTCAGCAGTCTGCAAACACTTTCTCTGCAGAGTCCCAAAACAGGCGTTTTCAGCCCATTACCGGCATATGGAAGAAACAGCAGTAAGCACAGGGAAATATCTGCTTCTAAATCCAAAACGCAGCTATCTAACAGAACGGTTGTCAATGTGTGCACTCAACTTCCAGAGTTAAACCCGTGTGTGGATTCAGCAGTCTGCAAACACTTTCTCTGCAGAGTCCCAAAACAGGCGTTTTCAGCCCATTACCGGCATATGGAAGACACAGCAGTAAGCACAGGGAAATATCTGCTTCTAAATCCAAAACGCAGCAATCTAACAGAACGGTTGTCAATGTGTGCACTCAACTTCCAGAGTTAAACCCGTGTGTGGATTCAGCAGTCTGCAAACACTTTCTCTGCAGAGTCCCCAAACAGGCGTTTTCAGCCCATTACCGGCATATGGAAGAAACAGCAGTAAGCACAGGGAAATATCTGCTTCTAAATCCAAAACGCAGCTATGTAACAGAACGGTTGTCAATGTGTGCACTCAACTTCCAGAGTTAAACCCGTGTGTGGATTCAGCAGTCTGCAAACACTTTCTCTGCAGAGTCCCAAAACAGGCGTTTTCAGCCCATTACCGGCATATGGAAGAAACAGCAGTAAGCCCAGGGAAATATCTGCTTCTAAATCCAAAACGCAGCTATCTAACAGAACGGTTGTCAATGTGTGCACTCAACTTCCAGAGTTAAACCCGTGTGTGGATTCAGCAGTCTGCAAACACTTTCTCTGCAGAGTCCCAAAACAGGCGTTTTCAGCCCATTACCGGCATATGGAAGAAACAGCAGTAAGCCCAGGGAAATATCTGCTTCTAAATCCAAAACGCAGCTATCTAACAGAACGGTTGTCAATGTGTGCACTCAACTTCCAGAGTTAAACCCGTGTGTGGATTCAGCAGTCTGCAAACACTTTCTCTGCAGAGTCCCAAAACAGGCGTTTTCAGCCCATTACCGGCATATGGAAGAAACAGCAGTAAGCACAGGGAAATATCTGCTTCTAAATCCAAAACGCATCTATCTAACAGAACGGTTGTCAATGTGTGCACTCAACTTCCAGAGTTAAACCCGTGTGTGGATTCAGCAGTCTGCAAACACTTTCTCTGCTGAGTCCCAAAACAGGCGTTTTCAGCCCATTACCGGCATACGGAAGAAACAGCAGTAAGCACAGGGAAATATCTGCTTCTAAATCCAAAACGCAGCTATCTAACAGAACGGTTGTCAATGTGTGCACTCAACTTCCAGATTTAAACCCGTGTGTGGATTCAGCAGTCTGCAAACACTTTCTCTGCAGAGTCCCAAAACAGGCGTTTTCAGCCCATTACCGGCATATGGAAGAAACAGCAGTAAGCACAGGGAAATATCTGCTTCTAAATCCAAAACGCAGCTATCTAACAGAACGGTTGTCAATGTGTGCACTCAACTTCCAGAGTTAAACCCGTGTGTGGATTCAGCAGTCTGCAAACACTTTCTCTGCAGAGTCCCAAAACAGGCGTTTTCAGCCCTTTACCAGCATATGGAAGAAACAGCAGTAAGCACAGGGAAATATCTGCCTCTAAATCCAAAACGCAGCTATCTAACAGAACGGTTGTCAATGTGTGCACTCAACTTCCAGAGTTAAACGCGTGTGTGGATTCAGCAGTCTGCAAACACTTTCTCTGCAGAGTCCCAAAAGAGGCGTTTTCAGCCCATTACCGGCATATGGAAGAAACAGCAGTAAGCACAGGGAAATATCTGCTTCTAAATCCAAAACGCAGCTATCTAACAGAACGGTTGTCAATGTGTGCACTCAACTTCCAGAGTTAAACCCGTGTGTGGATTCAGCAGTCTGCAAACACTTTCTCTGCAGAGTCCCAAAACAGGCGTTTTCAGCCCATTACCGGCATATGGAAGAAACAGCAGTAAGCACAGGGAAATATCTGCTTCTAAATCCAAAACGCAGCTATCTAACAGAACGGTTGTCAATGTGTGCACTCAACTTCCAGAGTTAAACCCGTGTGTGGATTCAGCAGTCTGCAAACACTTTCTCTGCAGAGTCCCAAAACAGGCGTTTTTAGCCCAATTCCGGCATATGGAAGAAACAGCAGAAAGCACAGGGAAATATCTGCTTCTAAATCCAAAACGCAGCTATCTAACAGAACGGTTGTCAATGTGTGCACTCAACTTCCAGAGTTAAACCCGTGTGTGGATTCAGCAGTCTGCAAACACTTTCTCTGCAGAGTCCCAAAACAGGCGTTTTCAGCCCATTACCGGCATATGGAAGAAACAGCAGTAAGCACAGGGAAATATCTGCTTCTAAATCCAAAACGCAGCTATCTAACAGAACGGTTGTCAATGTGTGCACTCAACTTCCAGAGTTAAACCCGTGTGTGGATTCAGCAGTCTGCAAACACTTTCTCTGCAGAGACCAAAACAGGCGTTTTCAGCCCATTACCGGCATATGGAAGAAACAGCAGTAAGCACAGGGAAATATCTGCTTCTAAATCCAAAACGCAGCTATCTAACAGAACGGTTGTCAATGTGTGCACTCAACTTCCAGAGTTAAACCTGTGTGGATTCAGCAGTCTGCAAACATCTTCTCTGCAGAGTCCCAAAACAGGCGTTTTCAGCCCATTACCGGCATATGGAAGAAACAGCAGTAAGCACAGGGAAATATCTGCTTCTAAATCCAAAACGCAGCTATCTAATAGAACGGTTGTCAATGTGTGCACTCAACTTCCAGAGTTAAACCCGTGTGTGGATTCAGCAGTCTGCAAACACTTTCTCTGCAGAGTCCCAAAACAGGCGTTTTCAGCCCATTACCGGCATATGGAAGAAACAGCAGTAAGCACAGGGAAATATCTGCTTCTAAATCCAAAACGCAGCTATCTAACAGAACGGTTGTCAATGTGTGCACTCAACTTCCAGAGTTAAACCCGTGTGTGGATTCAGAAGTCTGCAAACATATTCTCTGCAGAGTCCCAAAACAGGCGTTTTCAGCCCATTACCGGCATATGGAAGAAACAGCAGTAAGCACAGGGAAATATCTGCTTCTAAATCGAAAACGCAGCTATCTAACAGAACGGTTGTCAATGTGTGCACTCAACTTCCAGAGTTAAACCCGTGTGTGGATTCAGCAGTCTGCAAACACTTTCTCTGCAGAGTCCCAAAACAGGCGTTTTCAGCCCATTACCGGCATATGGAAGAAACAGCAGTAAGCCCAGGGAAATATCTGCTTCTAAATCCAAAACGCAGCTATCTAACAGAACGGTTGTCAATGTGTGCACTCAACTTCCAGAGTTAAACCCGTGTGTGGATTCAGCAGTCTGCAAACACTTTCTCTGCAGAGTCCCAAAACAGGCGTTTTCAGCCCATTACCGGCATATGGAAGAAACAGCAGTAAGCCCAGGGAAATATCTGCTTCTAAATCCAAAACGCAGCTATCTAACAGAACGGTTGTCAATGTGTGCACTCAACTTCCAGAGTTAAACCCGTGTGTGGATTCAGCAGTCTGCAAACACTTTCTCTGCAGAGTCCCAAAACAGGCGTTTTCAGCCCATTACCGGCATATGGAAGAAACAGCAGTAAGCACAGGGAAATATCTGCTTCCAAATCCAAAACGCAGCTATCTAACAGAACGGTTGTCAATGTGTGCACTCAACTTCCAGAGTTAAACCCGTGTGTGGATTCAGCAGTCTGCAAACACTTTCTCTGCAGAGTCCCAAAACAGGCGTTTTCAGCCCATTACCGGCATATGGAAGAAACAGCAGTAAGCACAGGGAAATATCTGCTTCTAAATCCAAAACGCAGCTATCTAACAGAACGGTTGTCAATGTGTGCACTCAACTTCCAGAGTTAAACCCGTGTGTGGATTCAGCAGTCTGCAAACACTTTCTCTGCAGAGTCCCAAAACAGGCGTTTTCAGCCCATTACCGGCATATGGAAGAAACAGCAGTAAGCACAGGGAAATATCTGCTTCTAAATCCAAAACGCAGCTATCTAACAGAACGGTTGTCAATGTGTGCACTCAACTTCCAGAGTTAAACCCGTGTGTGGATTCAGCAGTCTGCAAACACTTTCTCTGCAGAGTCCCAAAACAGGCGTTTTCAGCCCATTACCGGCATATGGAAGAAACAGCAGTAAGCACAGGGAAATATCTGCTTCTAAATCCAAAACGCAGCTATCTAACAGAACGGTTGTCAATGTGTGCACTCAACTTCCAGAGTTAAACCCGTGTGTGGATTCAGCAGTCTGCAAACACTTTCTCTGCAGAGTCCCAAAAGAGGCGTTTTCAGCCCATTACCGGCATATGGAAGACACAGCAGTAAGCACAGGGAAATATCTGCTTCTAAATCCAAAACGCAGCAATCTAACAGAACGGTTGTCAATGTGTGCACTCAACTTCCAGAGTTAAACCCGTGTGTGGATTCAGCAGTCTGCAAACACTTTCTCTGCAGATTCCCAAAACAGGCGTTTTCAGCCCATTACCGGAATATGGAAGAAACAGCAGTAAGCACAGGGAAATATCTGCTTCTAAATCCAAAACGCAGCTATATAACAGAACGGTTGTCAATGTGTGCACTCAACTTCCAGAGTTAAACCCGTGTGTGGATTCAGCAGTCTGCAAACACTTTCTCTGCAGAGTCCCAAAACAGGCGTTTTCAGCCCATTACCGGCATATGGAAGAAACAGCAGTAAGCACAGGTAAATATCTGCCTCTAAATCCAAAACGCAGCTATCTAACAGAACGGTTGTCAATGTGTGCACTCAACTTCCAGAGTTAAACCCGTGTGTGGATTCAGCAGTCTGCAAACACTTTCTCTGCAGAGTCCCCAAACAGGCGTTTTCAGCCCATTACCGGCATAAGGAAGAAACAGCACTAAGCACAGGGAAATATCTGCTTCTAAATCCAAAACGCAGCTATCTAACAGAACGGTTGTCAATGTGTGCACTCAACTTCCAGAGTTAAACCCGTGTGTGGATTCAGCAGTCTGCA
The DNA here is from genome assembly GCF_030222135.1 of Aotus nancymaae. Classification (NCBI taxonomy): domain Eukaryota; kingdom Metazoa; phylum Chordata; class Mammalia; order Primates; family Aotidae; genus Aotus; species Aotus nancymaae. The sequence goes on from NW_026988870.1 coordinate 46,474, forward strand.
AACACTTTCTCTGCAGAGTCCCCAAACAGGCGTTTTCAGCCCATTACCGGCATATGGAAGAAACAGCAGTAAGCACAGGGAAATATCTGCTTCTAAATCCAAAACGCAGCTATCTAACAGAACGGTTGTCAATGTGTGCACTCAACTTCCAGAGTTAAACCCGTGTGTGGATTCAGCAGTCTGCAAACACTTTCTCTGCAGAGTCCCAAAACAGGCGTTTTCAGCCCATTACCGGCATATGGAAGAAACAGCAGTAAGCCCAGGGAAATATCTGCTTCTAAATCCAAAACGCAGCTATCTAACAGAACGGTTGTCAATGTGTGCACTCAACTTCCAGAGTTAAACCCGTGTGTGGATTCAGCAGTCTGCAAACACTTTCTCTGCAGAGTCCCAAAACAGGCGTTTTCAGCCCATTACCGGCATATGGAAGAAACAGCAGTAAGCACAGGGAAATATCTGCTTCTAAATCCAAAACGCATCTATCTAACAGAACGGTTGTCAATGTGTGCACTCAACTTCCAGAGTTAAACCCGTGTGTGGATTCAGCAGTCTGCAAACACTTTCTCTGCTGAGTCCCAAAACAGGCGTTTTCAGCCCATTACCGGCATACGGAAGAAACAGCAGTAAGCACAGGGAAATATCTGCTTCTAAATCCAAAACGCAGCTATCTAACAGAACGGTTGTCAATGTGTGCACTCAACTTCCAGATTTAAACCCGTGTGTGGATTCAGCAGTCTGCAAACACTTTCTCTGCAGAGTCCCAAAACAGGCGTTTTCAGCCCATTACCGGCATATGGAAGAAACAGCAGTAAGCACAGGGAAATATCTGCTTCTAAATCCAAAACGCAGCTATCTAACAGAACGGTTGTCAATGTGTGCACTCATCTTCCAGAGTTAAACCCGTGTGTGGATTCAGCAGTCTGCAAACACTTTCTCTGCAGAGTCCCAAAACAGGCGTTTTCAGCCCATTACCGGCATATGGAAGAAACAGCAGTAAGCACAGGGAAATATCTGCCTCTAAATCCAAAACGCAGCTATCTAACAGAACGGTTGTCAATGTGTGCACTCAACTTCCAGAGTTAAACGCGTGTGTGGATTCAGCAGTCTGCAAACACTTTCTCTGCAGAGTCCCAAAAGAGGCGTTTTCAGCCCATTACCGGCATATGGAAGAAACAGCAGTAAGCACAGGGAAATATCTGCTTCTAAATCCAAAACGCAGCTATCTAACAGAACGGTTGTCAATGTGTGCACTCAACTTCCAGAGTTAAACCCGTGTGTGGATTCAGCAGTCTGCAAACACTTTCTCTGCAGAGTCCCAAAACAGGCGTTTTCAGCCCATTACCGGCATATGGAAGAAAAAGAAGTAAGCCCAGGGAAATATCTGCTTCTAAATCCAAAACGCAGGTATCTAACAGAACGGTTGTCAATGTGTGCACTCAACTTCCAGAGTTAAACCCGTGTGTGGATTCAGCAGTCTGCAAACACTTTCTCTGCAGAGTCCCAAAACAGGCGTTTTCAGCCCATTACCGGCATATGGAAGAAACAGCAGTAAGCACAGGGAAATATCTGCTTCTAAATCCAAAACGCAGCTATCTAACAGAACGGTTGTCAATGTGTGCACTCAACTTCCAGAGTTAAACCCGTGTGTGGATTCAGCAGTCTGCAAACACTTTCTCTGCAGAGTCCCAAAACAGGCGTTTTCAGCCCATTACCGGCATATGGAAGAAACAGCAGTAAGCACAGGGAAATATCTGCTTCTAAATCCAAAACGCAGCTATCTAACAGAACGGTTGTCAATGTGTGCACTCAACTTCCAGAGTTAAACCTGTGTGGATTCAGCAGTCTGCAAATATCTTCTCTGCAGAGTCCCAAAACAGGCGTTTTCAGCCCATTACCGGCATATGGAAGAAACAGCAGTAAGCACAGGGAAATATCTGCTTCTAAATCCAAAACGCAGCTATCTAATAGAACGGTTGTCAATGTGTGCACTCAACTTCCAGAGTTAAACCCGTGTGTGGATTCAGCAGTCTGCAAACACTTTCTCTGCAGAGTCCCAAAACAGGCGTTTTCAGCCCATTACCGGCATATGGAAGAAACAGCAGTAAGCACAGGGAAATATCTGCTTCTAAATCCAAAACGCAGCTATCTAACAGAACGGTTGTCAATGTGTGCACTCAACTTCCAGAGTTAAACCCGTGTGTGGATTCAGAAGTCTGCAAACATCTTCTCTGCAGAGTCCCAAAACAGGCGTTTTCAGCCCATTACCGGCATATGGAAGAAACAGCAGTAAGCACAGGGAAATATCTGCTTCTAAATCGAAAAGGCAGCTATCTAACAGAACGGTTGTCAATGTGTGCACTCAACTTCCAGAGTTAAACCCGTGTGTGGATTCAGCAGTCTGCAAACACTTTCTCTGCAGAGTCCCAAAACAGGCGTTTTCAGCCCATTACCGGCATATGGAAGAAACAGCAGTAAGCACAGGGAAATATCTGCCTCTAAATCCAAAACGCAGCTATCTAACAGAACGGTTGTCAATGTGTGCACTCAACTTCCAGAGTTAAACCCGTGTGTGGATTCAGCAGTCTGCAAACACTTTCTCTGCAGAGTCCCAAAAGAGGCGTTTTCAGCCCATTACCGGCATATGGAAGAAACAGCAGTAAGCACAGGGAAATATCTGCTTCTAAATCCAAAACGCAGCTATCTAACAGAACGGTTGTCAATGTGTGCACTCAACTTCCAGAGTTAAACCCGTGTGTGGATTCAGCAGTCTGCAAACACTTTCTCTGCAGAGTCCCAAAACAGGCGTTTTCAGCCCATTACCGGCATATGGAAGAAACAGCAGTAAGCACAGGGAAATATCTGCTTCTAAATCCAAAACGCAGCTATCTAACAGAACGGTTGTCAATGTGTGCACTCAACTTCCAGAGTTAAACCCGTGTGTGGATTCAGCAGTCTGCAAACACTTTCTCTGCAGAGTCCCAAAACAGGCGTTTTCAGCCCATTACCGGCATATGGAAGACACAGCAGTAAGCACAGGGAAATATCTGCTTCTAAATCCAAAACGCAGCAATCTAACAGAACGGTTGTCAATGTGTGCACTCAACTTCCAGAGTTAAACCCGTGTGTGGATTCAGCAGTCTGCAAACACTTTCTCTGCAGAGTCCCAAAACAGGCGTTTTCAGCCCATTACCGGCATATGGAAGAAACAGCAGTAAGCACAGGGAAATATCTGCTTCTAAATCCAAAACGCAGCTATCTAACAGAACGGTTGTCAATGTGTGCACTCAACTTCCAGAGTTAAACCCGTGTGTGGATTCAGCAGTCTGCAAACACTTTCTCTGCAGAGTCCCCAAACAGGCGTTTTCAGCCCATTACCGGCATATGGAAGAAACAGCAGTAAGCACAGGGAAATATCTGCTTCTAAATCCAAAACGCAGCTATGTAACAGAACGGTTGTCAATGTGTGCACTCAACTTCCAGAGTTAAACCCGTGTGTGGATTCAGCAGTCTGCAAACACTTTCTCTGCAGAGTCCCAAAACAGGCGTTTTCAGCCCATTACCGGCATATGGAAGAAACAGCAGTAAGCCCAGGGAAATATCTGCTTCTAAATCCAAAACGCAGCTATCTAACAGAACGGTTGTCAATGTGTGCACTCAACTTCCAGAGTTAAACCCGTGTGTGGATTCAGCAGTCTGCAAACACTTTCTCTGCAGAGTCCCAAAACAGGCGTTTTCAGCCCATTACCGGCATATGGAAGAAACAGCAGTAAGCACAGGGAAATATCTGCTTCTAAATCCAAAACGCATCTATCTAACAGAACGGTTGTCAATGTGTGCACTCAACTTCCAGAGTTAAACCCGTGTGTGGATTCAGCAGTCTGCAAACACTTTCTCTGCTGAGTCCCAAAACAGGCGTTTTCAGCCCATTACCGGCATACGGAAGAAACAGCAGTAAGCACAGGGAAATATCTGCTTCTAAATCCAAAACGCAGCTATCTAACAGAACGGTTGTCAATGTGTGCACTCAACTTCCAGATTTATACCCGTGTGTGGATTCAGCAGTCTGCAAACACTTTCTCTGCAGAGTCCCAAAACAGGCGTTTTCAGCCCATTACCGGCATATGGAAGAAACAGCAGTAAGCACAGGGAAATATCTGCTTCTAAATCCAAAACGCAGCTATCTAACAGAACGGTTGTCAATGTGTGCACTCAACTTCCAGAGTTAAACCCGTGTGTGGATTCAGCAGTCTGCAAACACTTTCTCTGCAGAGTCCCAAAACAGGCGTTTTCAGCCCATTACCAGCATATGGAAGAAACAGCAGTAAGCACAGGGAAATATCTGCCTCTAAATCCAAAACGCAGCTATCTAACAGAACGGTTGTCAATGTGTGCACTCAACTTCCAGAGTTAAACGCGTGTGTGGATTCAGCAGTCTGCAAACACTTTCTCTGCAGAGTCCCAAAAGAGGCGTTTTCAGCCCATTACCGGCATATGGAAGAAACAGCAGTAAGCACAGGGAAATATCTGCTTCTAAATCCAAAACGCAGCTATCTAACAGAACGGTTGTCAATGTGTGCACTCAACTTCCAGAGTTAAACCCGTGTGTGGATTCAGCAGTCTGCAAACACTTTCTCTGCAGAGTCCCAAAACAGGCGTTTTCAGCCCATTACCGGCATATGGAAGAAACAGCAGTAAGCACAGGGAAATATCTGCTTCTAAATCCAAAACGCAGCTATCTAACAGAACGGTTGTCAATGTGTGCACTCAACTTCCAGAGTTAAACCCGTGTGTGGATTCAGCAGTCTGCAAACACTTTCTCTGCAGAGTCCCAAAACTGGCGTTTTCAGCCCATTACCGGCATATGGAAGAAACAGCAGAAAGCACAGGGAAATATCTGCTTCTAAATCCAAAACGCAGCTATCTAACAGAACGGTTGTCAATGTGTGCACTCAACTTCCAGAGTTAAACCCGTGTGTGGATTCAGCAGTCTGCAAACACTTTCTCTGCAGAGTCCCAAAACAGGCGTTTTCAGCCCATTACCGGCATATGGAAGAAACAGCAGTAAGCACAGGGAAATATCTGCTTCTAAATCCAAAACGCAGCTATCTAACAGAACGGTTGTCAATGTGTGCACTCAACTTCCAGAGTTAAACCCGTGTGTGGATTCAGCAGTCTGCAAACACTTTCTCTGCAGAGTCCCAAAACAGGCGTTTTCAGCCCATTACCGGCATATGGAAGAAACAGCAGTAAGCACAGGGAAATATCTGCTTCTAAATCCAAAACGCAGCTATCTAACAGAACGGTTGTCAATGTGTGCACTCAACTTCCAGAGTTAAACCTGTGTGGATTCAGCAGTCTGCAAACATCTTCTCTGCAGAGTCCCAAAACAGGCGTTTTCAGCCCATTACCGGCATATGGAAGAAACAGCAGTAAGCACAGGGAAACTGCTTCTAAATCCAAAACGCAGCTATCTAATAGAACGGTTGTCAATGTGTGCACTCAACTTCCAGAGTTAAACCCGTGTGTGGATTCAGCAGTCTGCAAACACTTTCTCTGCAGAGTCCCAAAACAGGCGTTTTCAGCCCATTACCGGCATATGGAAGAAACAGCAGTAAGCACAGGGAAATATCTGCTTCTAAATCCAAAACGCAGCTATCTAACAGAACGGTTGTCAATGTGTGCACTCAACTTCCAGAGTTAAACCCGTGTGTGGATTCAGAAGTCTGCAAACATATTCTCTGCAGAGTCCCAAAACAGGCGTTTTCAGCCCATTACCGGCATATGGAAGAAACAGCAGTAAGCACAGGGAAATATCTGCTTCTAAATCGAAAACGCAGCTATCTAACAGAACGGTTGTCAATGTGTGCACTCAACTTCCAGAGTTAAACCCGTGTGTGGATTCAGCAGTCTGCAAACACTTTCTCTGCAGAGTCCCAAAACAGGCGTTTTCAGCCCATTACCCGGCATATGGAAGAAACAGCAGTAAGCCCAGGGAAATATCTGCTTCTAAATCCAAAACGCAGCTATCTAACAGAACGGTTGTCAATGTGTGCACTCAACTTCCAGAGTTAAACCCGTGTGTGGATTCAGCAGTCTGCAAACACTTTCTCTGCAGAGTCCCAAAACAGGCGTTTTCAGCCCTTTACCGGCATATGGAAGAAACAGCAGTAAGCCCAGGGAAATATCTGCTTCTAAATCCAAAACGCAGCTATCTAACAGAACGGTTGTCAATGTGTGCACTCAACTTCCAGAGTTAAAACCCGTGTGTGGATTCAGCAGTCTGCAAACACTTTCTCTGCAGAGTCCCAAAACAGGCGTTTTCAGCCCATTACCGGCATAAGGAAGAAACAGCAGTAAGCACAGGGAAATATCTGCTTCCAAATCCAAAACGCAGCTATCTAACAGAACGGTTGTCAATGTGTGCACTCAACTTCCAGAGTTAAACCCGTGTGTGGATTCAGCAGTCTGCAAACACTTTCTCTGCAGAGTCCCAAAACAGGCGTTTTCAGCCCATTACCGGCATATGGAAGAAACAGCAGTAAGCACAGGGAAATATCTGCTTCTAAATCCAAAACGCAGCTATCTAACAGAACGGTTGTCAATGTGTGCACTCAACTTCCAGAGTTAAACCCGTGTGTGGATTCAGCAGTCTGCAAACACTTTCTCTGCAGAGTCCCAAAACAGGCGTTTTCAGCCCATTACCGGCATATGGAAGAAACAGCAGTAAGCACAGGGAAATATCTGCTTCTAAATCCAAAACGCAGCTATCTAACAGAACGGTTGTCAATGTGTGCACTCAACTTCCAGAGTTAAACCCGTGTGTGGATTCAGCAGTCTGCAAACACTTTCTCTGCAGAGTCCCAAAACAGGCGTTTTCAGCCCATTACCGGCATATGGAAGAAACAGCAGTAAGCACAGGGGAAATATCTGCTTCTAAATCCAAAACGCAGCTATCTAACAGAACGGTTGTCAATGTGTGCACTCAACTTCCAGAGTTAAACCCGTGTGTGGATTCAGCAGTCTGCAAACACTTTCTCTGCAGAGTCCCAAAACAGGCGTTTTCAGCCCATTACCGGCATATGGAAGACACAGCAGTAAGCACAGGGAAATATCTGCTTCTAAATCCAAAACGCAGCAATCTAACAGAACGGTTGTCAATGTGTGCACTCAACTTCCAGAGTTAAACCCGTGTGTGGATTCAGCAGTCTGCAAACACTTTCTCTGCAGATTCCCAAAACAGGCGTTTTCAGCCCATTACCGGAATATGGAAGAAACAGCAGTAAGCACAGGGAAATATCTGCTTCTAAATCCAAAACGCAGCTATATAACAGAACGGTTGTCAATGTGTGCACTCAACTTCCAGAGTTAAACCCGTGTGTGGATTCAGCAGTCTGCAAACACTTTCTCTGCAGAGTCCCAAAACAGGCGTTTTCAGCCCATTACCGGCATATGGAAGAAACAGCAGTAAGCACAGGTAAATATCTGCCTCTAAATCCAAAACGCAGCTATCTAACAGAACGGTTGTCAATGTGTGCACTCAACTTCCAGAGTTAAACCCGTGTGTGGATTCAGCAGTCTGCAAACACTTTCTCTGCAGAGTCCCCAAACAGGCGTTTTCAGCCCATTACCGGCATAAGGAAGAAACAGCACTAAGCACAGGGAAATATCTGCTTCTAAATCAAAAACGCAGCTATCTAACAGAACGGTTGTCAATGTGTGCACTCAACTTCCAGAGTTAAAACCCGTGTGTGGATTCAGCAGTCCTGCAAACACTTTCTCTGCAGAGTCCCCAAACAGGCGTTTTCAGCCCATTACCGGCATATGGAAGAAACAGCAGTAAGCACAGGGAAATATCTGCTTCTAAATCCAAAACGCAGCTATCTAACAGAACGGTTGTCAATGTGTGCACTCAACTTCCAGAGTTAAACCCGTGTGTGGATTCAGCAGTCTGCAAACACTTTCTCTGCAGAGTCCCAAAACAGGCGTTTTCAGCCCATTACCGGCATATGGAAGAAAACAGCAGTAAGCACAGGGAAATATCTGCTTCTAAATCCAAAACGCAGCTATCTAACAGAACGGTTGTCAATGTGTGCACTCAACTTCCAGAGTTAAACCCGTGTGTGGATTCAGCAGTCTGCAAACACTTTCTCTGCAGAGTCCCAAAACAGGCGTTTTCAGCCCATTACCGGCATATGGAAGAAACAGCAGTAAGCACAGGGAAATATCTGCTTCTAAATCCAAAACGCATCTATCTAACAGAACGGTTGTCAATGTGTGCACTCAACTTCCAGAGTTAAACCCGTGTGTGGATTCAGCAGTCTGCAAACACTTTCTCTGCTGAGTCCCAAAACAGGCGTTTTCAGCCCATTACCGGCATACGGAAGAAACAGCAGTAAGCACAGGGAAATATCTGCTTCTAAATCCAAAACGCAGCTATCTAACAGAACGGTTGTCAATGTGTGCACTCAACTTCCAGATTTAAACCCGTGTGTGGATTCAGCAGTCTGCAAACACTTTCTCTGCAGAGTCCCAAAACAGGCGTTTTCAGCCCATTACCGGCATATGGAAGAAACAGCAGTAAGCACAGGGAAATATCTGCTTCTAAATCCAAAACGCAGCTATCTAACAGAACGGTTGTCAATGTGTGCACTCATCTTCCAGAGTTAAACCCGTGTGTGGATTCAGCAGTCTGCAAACACTTTCTCTGCAGAGTCCCAAAACAGGCGTTTTCAGCCCATTACCGGCATATGGAAGAAACAGCAGTAAGCACAGGGAAATATCTGCCTCTAAATCCAAACGCAGCTATCTAACAGAACGGTTGTCAATGTGTGCACTCAACTTCCAGAGTTAAACGCGTGTGTGGATTCAGCAGTCTGCAAACACTTTCTCTGCAGAGTCCCAAAAGAGGCGTTTTCAGCCCATTACCGGCATATGGAAGAAACAGCAGTAAGCACAGGGAAATATCTGCTTCTAAATCCAAAACGCAGCTATCTAACAGAACGGTTGTCAATGTGTGCACTCAACTTCCAGAGTTAAACCCGTGTGTGGATTCAGCAGTCTGCAAACACTTTCTCTGCAGAGTCCCAAAACAGGCGTTTTCAGCCCATTACCGGCATATGGAAGAAAAAGAAGTAAGCCCAGGGAAATATCTGCTTCTAAATCCAAAACGCAGCTATCTAGAACGGTTGTCAATGTGTGCACTCAACTTCCAGAGTTAAACCCGTGTGTGGATTCAGCAGTCTGCAAACACTTTCTCTGCAGAGTCCCAAAACAGGCGTTTTCAGCCCATTACCGGCATATGGAAGAAACAGCAGTAAGCACAGGGAAATATCTGCTTCTAAATCCAAAACGCAGCTATCTAACAGAACGGTTGTCAATGTGTGCACTCAACTTCCAGAGTTAAACCCGTGTGTGGATTCAGCAGTCTGCAAACACTTTCTCTGCAGAGTCCCAAAACAGGCGTTTTCAGCCCATTACCGGCATATGGAAGAAACAGCAGTAAGCACAGGGAAATATCTGCTTCTAAATCCAAAACGCAGCTATCTAACAGAACGGTTGTCAATGTGTGCACTCAACTTCCAGAGTTAAACCTGTGTGGATTCAGCAGTCTGCAAATATCTTCTCTGCAGAGTCCCAAAACAGGCGTTTTCAGCCCATTACCGGCATATGGAAGAAACAGCAGTAAGCACAGGGAAATATCTGCTTCTAAATCCAAAACGCAGCTATCTAATAGAACGGTTGTCAATGTGTGCACTCAACTTCCAGAGTTAAACCCGTGTGTGGATTCAGCAGTCTGCAAACACTTTCTCTGCAGAGTCCCAAAACAGGCGTTTTCAGCCCATTACCGGCATATGGAAGAAACAGCAGTAAGCACAGGGAAATATCTGCTTCTAAATCCAAAACGCAGCTATCTAACAGAACGGTTGTCAATGTGTGCACTCAACTTCCAGAGTTAAACCCGTGTGTGGATTCAGAAGTCTGCAAACATCTTCTCTGCAGAGTCCCAAAACAGGCGTTTTCAGCCCATTACCCGGCATATGGAAGAAACAGCAGTAAGCACAGGGAAATATCTGCTTCTAAATCGAAAACGCAGCTATCTAACAGAACGGTTGTCAATGTGTGCACTCAACTTCCAGAGTTAAACCCGTGTGTGGATTCAGCAGTCTGCAAACACTTTCTCTGCAGAGTCCCAAAACAGGCGTTTTCAGCCCATTACCGGCATATGGAAGAAACAGCAGTAAGCCCAGGGAAATATCTGCTTCTAAATCCAAAACGCAGCTATCTAACAGAACGGTTGTCAATGTGTGCACTCAACTTCCAGAGTTAAACCCGTGTGTGGATTCAGCAGTCTGCAAACACTTTCTCTGCAGAGTCCCCAAACAGGCGTTTTCAGCCCATTACCGGCATAAGGAAGAAACAGCAGTAAGCCCAGGGAAATATCTGCTTCTAAATCCAAAACGCAGCTATCTAACAGAACAGTTGTCAATGTGTGCACTCAACTTCCAGAGTTAAACCCGTGTGTGGATTCAGCAGTCTGCAAACACTTTCTCTGCAGAGTCCCAAAACAGGCGTTTTCAGCCCATTACCGGCATATGGAAGAAACAGCAGTAAGCACAGGGAAATATCTGCTTCCAAATCCAAAACGCAGCTATCTAACAGAACGGTTGTCAATGTGTGCACTCAACTTCCAGAGTTAAACCCGTGTGTGGATTCAGCAGTCTGCAAACACTTTCTCTGCAGAGTCCCAAAACAGGCGTTTTCAGCCCATTACCGGCATATGGAAGAAACAGCAGTAAGCACAGGGAAATATCTGCTTCTAAATCCAAAACGCAGCTATCTAACAGAACGGTTGTCAATGTGTGCACTCAACTTCCAGAGTTAAACCCGTGTGTGGATTCAGCAGTCTGCAAACACTTTCTCTGCAGAGTCCCAAAACAGGCGTTTTCAGCCCATTACCGGCATATGGAAGAAACAGCAGTAAGCACAGGGAAATATCTTCTTCTAAATCCAAAACGCAGCTATCTAACAGAACGGTTGTCAATGTGTGCACTCAACTTCCAGAGTTAAACCCGTGTGTGGATTCAGCAGTCTGCAAACACTTTCTCTGCAGAGTCCCAAAACAGGCGTTTTCAGCCCATTACCGGCATATGGAAGACACAGCAGTAAGCACAGGGAAATATCTGCTTCTAAATCCAAAACGCAGCAATCTAATAGAACGGTTGTCAATGTGTGCACTCAACTTCCAGAGTTAAACCCGTGTGTGGATTCAGCAGTCTGCAAACACTTTCTCTGCAGATTCCCAAAACAGGCGTTTTCAGCCCATTACCGGCATATGGAAGAAACAGCAGTAAGCACAGGGAAATATCTGCTTCTAAATCCAAAACGCAGCTATATAACAGAACGGTTGTCAATGTGTGCACTCAACTTCCAGAGTTAAACCCGTGTGTGGATTCAGCAGTCTGCAAACACTTTCTCTGCAGAGTCCCAAAACAGGCGTTTTCAGCCCATTACCGGCATATGGAAGAAACAGCAGTAAGCACAGGTAAATATCTGCCTCTAAATCCAAAACGCAGCTATCTAACAGAACGGTTGTCAATGTGTGCACTCAACTTCCAGAGTTAAAACCCGTGTGTGGATTCAGCAGTCTGCAAACACTTTCTCTGCAGAGTCCCCAAACAGGCGTTTTCAGCCCATTACCGGCATATGGAAGAAACAGCAGTAAGCACAGGGAAATATCTGCTTCTAAATCCAAAACGCAGCTATCTAACAGAACGGTTGTCAATGTGTGCACTCAACTTCCAGAGTTAAACCCGTGTGTGGATTCAGCAGTCTGCAAACACTTTCTCTGCAGAGTCCCCAAACAGGCGTTTTCAGCCCATTACCGGCATATGGAAGAAACAGCAGTAAGCACAGGGAAATATCTGCTTCTAAATCCAAAACGCAGCTATCTAACAGAACGGTTGTCAATGTGTGCACTCAACTTCCAGAGTTAAACCCGTGTGTGGATTCAGCAGTCTGCAAACACTTTCTCTGCAGAGTCCCAAAACAGGCGTTTTCAGCCCATTACCGGCATATGGAAGAAACAGCAGTAAGCACAGGGAAATATCTGCTTCTAAATCCAAAACGCAGCTATCTAACAGAACGGTTGTCAATGTGTGCACTCAACTTCCAGAGTTAAACCCGTGTGTGGATTCAGCAGTCTGCAAACACTTTCTCTGCAGAGTCCCAAAACAGGCGTTTTCAGCCCATTACCGGCATATGGAAGAAACAGCAGTAAGCACAGGGAAATATCTGCTTCTAAATCCAAAACGCATCTATCTAACAGAACGGTTGTCAATGTGTGCACTCAACTTCCAGAGTTAAACCCGTGTGTGGATTCAGCAGTCTGCAAACACTTTCTCTGCAGAGTCCCAAAACAGGCGTTTTCAGCCCATTACCGGCATACGGAAGAAACAGCAGTAAGCACAGGGAAATATCTGCTTCTAAATCCAAAACGCAGCTATCTAACAGAACGGTTGTCAATGTGTGCACTCAACTTCCAGATTTAAACCCGTGTGTGGATTCAGCAGTCTGCAAACACTTTCTCTGCAGAGTCCCAAAACAGGCGTTTTCAGCCCATTACCGGCATATGGAAGAAACAGCAGTAAGCACAGGGAAATATCTGCTTCTAAATCCAAAACGCAGCTATCTAACAGAACGGTTGTCAATGTGTGCACTCAACTTCCAGAGTTAAACCCGTGTGTGGATTCAGCAGTCTGCAAACACTTTCTCTGCAGAGTCCCAAAACAGGCGTTTTCAGCCCATTACCGGCATATGGAAGAAACAGCAGTAAGCACAGGGAAATATCTGCCTCTAAATCCAAAACGCAGCTATCTAACAGAACGGTTGTCAATGTGTGCACTCAACTTCCAGAGTTAAACCCGTGTGTGGATTCAGCAGTCTGCAAACACTTTCTCTGCAGAGTCCCAAAAGAGGCGTTTTCAGCCCATTACCGGCATATGGAAGAAACAGCAGTAAGCACAGGGAAATATCTGCTTCTAAATCCAAAACGCAGCTATCTAACAGAACGGTTGTCAATGTGTGCACTCAACTTCCAGAGTTAAACCCGTGTGTGGATTCAGCAGTCTGCAAACACTTTCTCTGCAGAGTCCCAAAACAGGCGTTTTCAGCCCATTACCGGCATATGGAAGAAACAGAAGTAAGCCCAGGGAAATATCTGCTTCTAAATCCAAAACGCAGCTATCTAACAGAACGGTTGTCAATGTGTGCACTCAACTTCCAGAGTTAAACCGGTGTGTGGATTCAGCAGTCTGCAAACACTTTCTCTGCAGAGTCCCAAAACAGGCGTTTTCAGCCCATTACCGGCATATGGAAGAAACAGCAGTAAGCACAGGGAAATATCTGCTTCTAAATCCAAAACGCAGCTATCTAACAGAACGGTTGTCAATGTGTGCACTCAACTTCCAGAGTTAAACCCGTGTGTTGATTCAGCAGTCTGCAAACACTTTCTCTGCAGAGTCCCAAAACAGGCGTTTTCATCCCATTACCGGCATATGGAAGAAACAGCAGTAAGCACAGGGAAATATCTGCTTCTAAATCCAAAACGCAGCTATCTAACAGAACGGTTGTCAATGTGTGCACTCAACTTCCAGAGTTAAACCCGTGTGTGGATTCAGCAGTCTGCAAACACTTTCTCTGCAGAGTCCCAAAACAGGCGTTTTCAGCCCATTACCGGCATATGGAAGAAACAGCAGTAAGCACAGGGAAATATCTGCTTCTAAATCCAAAACGCAGCTATCTAACAGAACGGTTGTCAATGTGTGCACTCAACTTCCAGAGTTAAACCCGTGTGTGGATTCAGCAGTCTGCAAACACTTTCTCTGCAGAGTCCCAAAACAGGCGTTTTCAGCCCATTACCGGCATATGGAAGAAACAGCAGTAAGCACAGGGAAATATCTGCTTCTAAATCCAAAACGCAGCTATCTAACAGAACGGTTGTCAATGTGTGCACTCAACTTCCAGAGTTAAACCCGTGTGTGGATTCAGCAGTCTGCAAACACTTTCTCTGCAGAGTCCCAAAACAGGCGTTTTCAGCCCATTACCGGCATATGGAAGAAACAGAAGTAAGCCCAGGGAAATATCTGCTTCTAAATCCAAAACGCAGCTATCTAACAGAACGGTTGTCAATGTGTGCACTCAACTTCCAGAGTTAAACCCGTGTGTGGATTCAGCAATCTGCAAACATCTTCTCTGCAGAGTCCCAAAACAGGCGTTTTCAGCCCATTACCGGCATATGGAAGAAACAGCAGTAAGCACAGGGAAATATCTGCTTCTAAATCCAAAACGCAGCTATCTAACAGAACGGTTGTCAATGTGTGACTCAACTTCCAGAGTTAAACCCGTGTGTGGATTCAGCAGTCTGCAAACACTTTCTCTGCAGAGTCCCAAAACAGGCGTTTTCAGCCCATTACCGGCATATGGAAGAAACAGCAGTAAGCCCAGGGAAATATCTGCTTCTAAATCCAAAACGCAGCTATCTAACAGAACGGTTGTCAATGTGTGCACTCAACTTCCAGAGTTAAACCCGTGTGTGGATTCAGCAGTCTGCAAACACTTTCTCTGCAGAGTCCCAAAACAGGCGTTTTCAGCCCATTACCGGCATATGGAAGAAACAGCAGTAAGCCCAGGGAAATATCTGCTTCTAAATCCAAAACGCAGCTATCTAACAGAACGGTTGTCAATGTGTGCACTCAACTTCCAGAGTTAAACCCGTGTGTGGATTCAGCAGTCTGCAAACACTTTCTCTGCAGAGTCCCAAAACAGGCGTTTTCAGCCCATTACCGGCATATGGAAGAAACAGCAGTAAGCACAGGGAAATATCTGCTTCTAAATCCAAAACGCAGCTATCTAACAGAACGGTTGTCAATGTGTGCACTCAACTTCCAGAGTTAAACCGGTGTGTGGATTCAGCAGTCTGCAAACACTTTCTCTGCAGAGTCCCAAAACAGGCGTTTTCAGCCCATTACCGGCATATGGAAGAAACAGCAGTAAGCACAGGGAAATATCTGCTTCTAAATCCAAAACGCAGCTATCTAACAGAACGGTTGTCAATGTGTGCACTCAACTTCCAGAGTTAAACCCGTGTGTGGATTCAGCAGTCTGCAAACACTTTCACTGCAGAGTCCCAAAACAGGCGTTTTCAGCCCATTACCGGCATATGGAAGTAACAGCAGTAAGCACAGGGAAATATCTGCTTCCAGATCCAAATCGCAGCTATCTAACAGAACGGTTGTCAATGTGTGCACTCAACTTCCAGATTTAAACCCGTGTGTGGATTCAGCAGTCTGCAAACACTTTCTCTGCAGAGTCCCAAAACAGGCGTTTTCAGCCCATTACCGGCATATGGAAGAAACAGCAGTAAGCACAGGGAAATATCTGCTTCTAAATCCAAAACGCAGCTATCTAACAGAACGGTTGTCAATGTGTGCACTCAACTTCCAGAGTTAAACCCGTGTGTGGATTCAGCAGTCTGCAAACACTTTCTCTTCAGAGTCCCAAAACAGGCGTTTTCAGCCCATTACCGGCATATGGAAGAAACAGCAGTAAGCACAGGGAAATATCTGCTTCTAAATCCAAAACGCAGCTATCTAACAGAACGGTTGTCAATGTGTGCACTCAACTTCCAGAGTTAAACCCGTGTGTGGATTCAGCAGTCTGCAAACACTTTCTCTGCAGAGTCCCAAAACAGGCGTTCTCAGACCATTACCGGCATATGGAAGAAACAGCAGTAAGCACAGGGAAATATCTGCTTCTAAATCCAAAACGCAGCTATCTAACAGAACGGTTGTCAATGTGTGCACTCAACTTCCAGAGTTAAACCCGTGTGTGGATTCAGCAGTCTGCAAACACTTTCTCTGCAGAGTCCCAAAACGCGTTTTCAGCCCATTACCGGCATATGGAAGAAACAGCAGTAAGCACAGGGAAATATCTGCTTCTAAATCCAAAACGTAGCTATCTAACAGAACGGTTGTCAATGTGTGCACTCAACTTCCAGAGTTAAACGCGTGTGTGGATTCAGCAGTCTGCAAACACTTTCTCTGCAGAGTCCCAAAACAGGGGTTTTCAGCCCATTACCGGCATATGGAAGAAACAGCAGTAAGCACAGGGAAATATCTGCTTCTAAATCCAAAACGCAGCTATCTAACAGAACGGTTGTCAATGTGTGCACTCAACTTCCAGAGTTAAACCCGTGTGTGGATTCAGCAGTCTGCAAACACTTTCTCTGCAGAGTCCCAAAACAGGCGTTTTCAGCCCATTACCGGCATATGGAAGAAACAGCAGTAAGCACAGGGAAATATCTGCTTCTAAATCCAAAACGCAGCTATCTAACAGAACGGTTGTCAATGTGTGCACTCAACTTCCAGAGTTAAACCCGTGTGTGGATTCAGCAGTCTGCAAACACTTTCTCTGCAGAGTCCCAAAACAGGCGTTTTCAGCCCATTACCGGCATATGGAAGAAACAGCAGTAAGCACAGAGAAATATCTGCTTCTAAATCCAAAACGCAGCTATCTAACAGAACGGTTGTCAATGTGTGCACTCAACTTCCAGAGTTAAACCCATGTGTGGATTCAGCAGTCTGCAAACACTTTCTCTGCAGAGTCCCAAAACAGGCGTTTTCAGCCCATTACCGGCATATGGAAGAAACAGCAGTAAGCACAGGGAAATATCTGCTTCTAAATCGAAAACGCAGCTATCTAACAGAACGGTTGTCAATGTGTGCACTGAACTTCCAGAGTTAAACCCGTGTGTGGATTCAGCAGTCTGCAAACATCTTCTCTGCAGAGTCCCAAAACAGGCGTTTTCAGCCCATTACCGGCATATGGAAGAAACAGCAGTAAGCACAGGGAAATATCTGCTTCTAAATCCAAAACGCAGCTATCTAACAGAACGGTTGTCAATGTGTGCACTCAACTTCCAGAGTTAAACCCGTGTGTGGATTCAGCAGTCTGCAAACACTTTCTCTGCTGAGTCCCAAAACAGGCGTTTTCAGCCCATTACCGGCATGTGGAAGAAACAGCAGTAAGCACAGGGAAATATCTTCTTCTAAATCCAAAACGCAGCTATCTAACAGAACGGTTGTCAATGTGTGCACTCAACTTCCAGAGTTAAACCCGTGTGTGGATTCAGCAGTCTGCAAACACTTTCTCTGCAGAGTCCCAAAACAGGCGTTTTCAGCCCATTACCGGCATATGGAAGAAACAGCAGTAAGCACAGGGAAATATCTGCTTCTAAATCCAAAACGCAGCTATCTAACAGAACGGTTGTCAATGTGTGCACTCAACTTCCAGAGTTAAACCCGTGTGTGGATTCAGCAGTCTGCAAACACTTTCTCTGCAGAGTCCCAAAACAGGCGTTTTCAGCCCATTACCGGCATATGGAAGAAACAGCAGTAAGCACAGGGAAATATCTGCTTCTAAATCCAAAACGCAGCTATATAACAGAACAGTTGTCAATGTGTGCACTCAAGTTCCTGAGTTAAACCCGTGTGTGGATTCAGCAGTCTGCAAACACTTTCTCTGCAGAGTCCCAAAACAGGCGTTTTCAGCCCATTACCGGCATATGGAAGAAACAGCAGTAAGCCCAGGGAAATATCTGCTTCTAAATCCAAAACGCAGCTATCTAACAGAACGGTTGTCAATGTGTGCACTCAACTTCCAGAGTTAAACCCGTGTGTGGATTCAGCAGTCTGCAAACAATTTCTCTGCAGAGTCCCAAAACAGGCGTTTTCAGCCCATTACCGGCATATGGAAGAAACAGCAGTAAGCACAGGGAAATATCTGCTTCTAAATCCAAAACGCAGCTATCTAACAGAACGGTTGTCAATGTGTGCACTCAACTTCCAGAGTTAAACCCGTGTGTGGATTCAGCAGTCTGCAAACACTTTCTCTGCAGAGTCCCAAAACAGGCGTTTTCAGCCCATTACCGGCATATGGAAGAAACAGCAGTAAGCACAGGGAAATATCTGCTTCTAAATCCAAAACGCAGCTATCTAACAGAACGGTTGTCAATGTGTGCACTCAACTTCCAGAGTTAAACCCGTGTGTGGATTCAGCAGTCTGCAAACACTTTCTCTGCAGAGTCCCAAAACAGGCGTTTTCAGCCCATTACCGGCATATGGAAGAAACAGCAGTAAGCACAGGGAAATATCTGCTTCTAAATCCAAAACGCAGCTATATAACAGAACAGTTGTCAATGTGTGCACTCAAGTTCCTGAGTTAAACCCGTGTGTGGATTCAGCAGTCTGCAAACACTTTCTCTGCAGAGTCCCAAAACAGGCGTTTTCAGCCCATTACCGGCATATGGAAGAAACAGCAGTAAGCCCAGGGAAATATCTGCTTCTAAATCCAAAACGCAGCTATCTAACAGAACGGTTGTCAATGTGTGCACTCAACTTCCAGAGTTAAACCCGTGTGTGGATTCAGCAGTCTGCAAACAATTTCTCTGCAGAGTCCCAAAACAGGCGTTTTCAGCCCATTACCGGCATATGGAAGAAACAGCAGTAAGCACAGGGAAATATCTGCTTCTAAATCCAAAACGCAGCTATCTAAAAGAACGGTTGTCAATGTGTGCACTCAACTTCCAGAGTTAAACCGGTGTGTGGATTCAGCAGTCTGCAAACACTTTCTCTGCAGAGTCCCAAAACAGGCGTTTTCAGCCCATTACCGGCATATGGAAGAAACAGCAGTAAGCACAGGGAAATATCTGCTTCTAAATCCAAAACGCAGCTATCTAACAGAACGGTTGTCAATGTGTGCACTCAACTTCCAGAGTTAAACCCGTGTGTGGATTCAGCAGTCTGCAAACACTTTCTCTGCAGAGTCCCAAAACAGGCGTTTTCAGCCCAATACCGGCATATGGAAGAAACAGCAGAAAGCACCGGGAAATATCTGCTTCTAAATCCAAAACGCAGCTATGTAACAGAACGGTTGTCAATGTGTGCACTCAACTTCCAGAGTTAAACCCGTGTGTGGATTCAGTAGTCTGCAAACACTTTCTCTGCAGAGTCCCAAAACAGGCGTTTTCAGCCCATTACCGGCATATGGAAGAAACAGCAGTAAGCACAGGGAAATATCTGCTTCTAAATCCAAAACGCAGCTATCTAACAGAACGGTTGTCAATGTGTGCACTCAACTTCCAGAGTTAAACCCGTGTGTGGATTCAGCAGTCTGCAAACATCTTCTCTGCAGAGTCCCAAAACAGGCGTTTTCAGCCCATTACCGGCATATGGAAGAAACAGCAGTAAGCACAGGGAAATATCTGCTTCTAAATCCAAAACGCAGCTATCTAACAGAACGGTTGTCAATGTGTGCACTCAACTTCCAGAGTTAAACCCGTGTGTGGATTCAGCAGTCTGCTAACACTTTCTCTGCTGAGTCCCAAAACAGGCGTTTTCAGCCCATTACCGGCATATGGAAGAAACAGCAGTAAGCACAGGGAAATATCTGCTTCTAAATCCAAAACGCAGCTATCTAACAGAACGGTTGTCAATGTGTGCACTCAACTTCCAGAGTTAAACCGGTGTGTGGATTCAGCAGTCTGCAAACACTTTCTCTGCAGAGTCCCAAAACAGGCGTTTTCTGCCCATTACCGGCATATGGAAGAAACAGCAGTAAGCACAGGGAAATATCTGCTTCTAAATCCAAAACGCAGCTGTATAACAGAACAGTTGTCAATG
Source organism: Aotus nancymaae (assembly GCF_030222135.1). NCBI lineage: Eukaryota > Metazoa > Chordata > Mammalia > Primates > Aotidae > Aotus > Aotus nancymaae. The sequence continues at coordinate 66,210 of NW_026988870.1, forward strand.
TGTGCACTCAAGTTCCAGAGTTAAACCCGTGTGTGGATTCAGCAGTCTGCAAACACTTTCTCTGCAGAGTCCCAAAACAGGCGTTTTCAGCCCATTACCGGCATATGGAAGAAACAGCAGTAAGCCCAGGGAAATATCTGCTTATAAATCCAAAACGCAGCTATCTAACAGAACGGTTGTCAATGTGTGCACTCAACTTCCAGAGTTAAACCCGTGTGTGGATTCAGCAGTCTGCAAACACTTTCTCTGCAGAGTCCCAAAACAGGCGTTTTCAGCCCATTACCGGCATATGGAAGAAACAGCAGTAAGCCCAGGGAAATATCTGCTTCTAAATCCAAAACTCAGCTATCTAACAGAACGGTTGTCAATGTGTGCACTCAACTTCCAGAGTTAAACCCGTGTGTGGATTCACAAGACTGCAAACACTTTCTCTGCAGAGTCCCAAAACAGGAGTTTTCAGTCCATTACCGGCATATGGAAGAAACAGCAGTAAGCCCAGGGAAATATCTGCTTCTAAATCCAAAACGCAGCTATCTAACAGAACGGTTGTCAATGTGTGCACTCAACTTCCAGAGTTAAACCCGTGTGTGGATTCAGCAGTCTGCAAAGATCTTCTCTGCAGAGTCCCAAAACAGGCGTTTTCAGCCCATTACCGGCATATGGAAGAAACAGCAGTAAGCACAGGGAAATATCTGCTTCTAAATCCAAAACGCAGCTATCTAACAGAACGGTTGTCAATGTGTGCACTCAACTTCCAGAGTTAAACCCGTGTGTGGATTCAGCAGTCTGCAAACACTTTCTCTGCAGAGTCCCAAAACAGGCGTTTTCAGCCCATTACCGGCATATGGAAGAAACAGCAGTAAGCACAGGGAAATATCTGCTTCCAAATCCAAAACGCAGCTATCTAACAGAACGGTTGTCAATGTGTGCACTCAACTTCCAGAGTTAAACCCGTGTGTGGATTCAGCAGTCTGCAAACACTTTCTCTGCAGAGTCTCAAAACAGGCGTTTTCAGCCCATTACCGGCATACGGAAGAAACAGCAGTAAGCACAGGGAAATATCTGCTTCTAAATCCAAAACGCAGCTATCTAACAGAACGGTTGTCAATGTGTGCACTCAACTTCCAGAGTTAAACCCGTGTGTGGATTCAGCAGTCTGCAAACACTTTCTCTGCAGAGTCCCAAAACAGGCGTTTTCAGCCCATTACCGGCATATGGAAGAAACAGCAGTAAGCACAGGGAAATATCTTCTTCTAAATCCAAAACGCAGCTATCTAACAGAACGGTTGTCAATGTGTGCACTCAACTTCCAGAGTTAAACCCGTGTGTGGATTCAGCAGTCTGAAAACACTTTCTCTGCAGAGTCCCAAAACAGGCGTTTTCAGCCCATTACCGGCATATGGAAGACACAGCAGTAAGCACAGGGAAATATCTGCTTCTAAATCCAAAACGCAGCAATCTAATAGAACGGTTGTCAATGTGTGCACTCAACTTCCAGAGTTAAACCCGTGTGTGGATTCAGCAGTCTGCAAACACTTTCTCTGCAGATTCCCAAAACAGGCGTTTTCAGCCCATTACCGGCATATGGAAGAAACAGCAGTAAGCACAGGGAAATATCTGCTTCTAAATCCAAAACGCAGCTATATAACAGAACGGTTGTCAATGTGTGCACTCAACTTCCAGAGTTAAACCCGTGTGTGGATTCAGCAGTCTGCAAACACTTTCTCTGCAGAGTCCCAAAACAGGCGTTTTCAGCCCATTACCGGCATATGGAAGAAACAGCAGTAAGCACAGGTAAATATCTGCCTCTAAATCCAAAACGCAGCTATCTAACAGAACGGTTGTCAATGTGTGCACTCAACTTCCAGAGTTAAACCCGTGTGTGGATTCAGCAGTCTGCAAACACTTTCTCTGCAGAGTCCCCAAACAGGCGTTTTCAGCCCATTACCGGCATATGGAAGAAACAGCAGTAAGCACAGGGAAATATCTGCTTCTAAATCCAAAACGCAGCTATCTAACAGAACGGTTGTCAATGTGTGCACTCAACTTCCAGAGTTAAACCCGTGTGTGGATTCAGCAGTCTGCAAACACTTTCTCTGCAGAGTCCCCAAACAGGCGTTTTCAGCCCATTACCGGCATATGGAAGAAACAGCAGTAAGCACAGGGAAATATCTGCTTCTAAATCCAAAACGCAGCTATCTAACAGAACGGTTGTCAATGTGTGCACTCAACTTCCAGAGTTAAACCCGTGTGTGGATTCAGCAGTCTGCAAACACTTTCTCTGCAGAGTCCCAAAACAGGCGTTTTCAGCCCATTACCGGCATATGGAAGAAACAGCAGTAAGCACAGGGAAATATCTGCTTCTAAATCCAAAACGCAGCTATCTAACAGAACGGTTGTCAATGTGTGCACTCAACTTCCAGAGTTAAACCCGTGTGTGGATTCAGCAGTCTGCAAACACTTTCTCTGCAGAGTCCCAAAACAGGCGTTTTCAGCCCATTACCGGCATATGGAAGAAACAGCAGTAAGCACAGGGAAATATCTGCTTCTAAATCCAAAACGCATCTATCTAACAGAACGGTTGTCAATGTGTGCACTCAACTTCCAGAGTTAAACCCGTGTGTGGATTCAGCAGTCTGCAAACACTTTCTCTGCAGAGTCCCAAAACAGGCGTTTTCAGCCCATTACCGGCATACGGAAGAAACAGCAGTAAGCACAGGGAAATATCTGCTTCTAAATCCAAAACGCAGCTATCTAACAGAACGGTTGTCAATGTGTGCACTCAACTTCCAGATTTAAACCCGTGTGTGGATTCAGCAGTCTGCAAACACTTTCTCTGCAGAGTCCCAAAACAGGCGTTTTCAGCCCATTACCGGCATATGGAAGAAACAGCAGTAAGCACAGGGAAATATCTGCTTCTAAATCCAAAACGCAGCTATCTAACAGAACGGTTGTCAATGTGTGCACTCAACTTCCAGAGTTAAACCCGTGTGTGGATTCAGCAGTCTGCAAACACTTTCTCTGCAGAGTCCCAAAACAGGCGTTTTCAGCCCATTACCGGCATATGGAAGAAACAGCAGTAAGCACAGGGAAATATCTGCCTCTAAATCCAAAACGCAGCTATCTAACAGAACGGTTGTCAATGTGTGCACTCAACTTCCAGAGTTAAACCCGTGTGTGGATTCAGCAGTCTGCAAACACTTTCTCTGCAGAGTCCCAAAAGAGGCGTTTTCAGCCCATTACCGGCATATGGAAGAAACAGCAGTAAGCACAGGGAAATATCTGCTTCTAAATCCAAAACGCAGCTATCTAACAGAACGGTTGTCAATGTGTGCACTCAACTTCCAGAGTTAAACCCGTGTGTGGATTCAGCAGTCTGCAAACACTTTCTCTGCAGAGTCCCAAAACAGGCGTTTTCAGCCCATTACCGGCATATGGAAGAAACAGAAGTAAGCCCAGGGAAATATCTGCTTCTAAATCCAAAACGCAGCTATCTAACAGAACGGTTGTCAATGTGTGCACTCAACTTCCAGAGTTAAACCGGTGTGTGGATTCAGCAGTCTGCAAACACTTTCTCTGCAGAGTCCCAAAACAGGCGTTTTCAGCCCATTACCGGCATATGGAAGAAACAGCAGTAAGCACAGGGAAATATCTGCTTCTAAATCCAAAACGCAGCTATCTAACAGAACGGTTGTCAATGTGTGCACTCAACTTCCAGAGTTAAACCCGTGTGTTGATTCAGCAGTCTGCAAACACTTTCTCTGCAGAGTCCCAAAACAGGCGTTTTCATCCCATTACCGGCATATGGAAGAAACAGCAGTAAGCACAGGGAAATATCTGCTTCTAAATCCAAAACGCAGCTATCTAACAGAACGGTTGTCAATGTGTGCACTCAACTTCCAGAGTTAAACCCGTGTGTGGATTCAGCAGTCTGCAAACACTTTCTCTGCAGAGTCCCAAAACAGGCGTTTTCAGCCCATTACCGGCATATGGAAGAAACAGCAGTAAGCACAGGGAAATATCTGCTTCTAAATCCAAAACGCAGCTATCTAACAGAACGGTTGTCAATGTGTGCACTCAACTTCCAGAGTTAAACCCGTGTGTGGATTCAGCAGTCTGCAAACACTTTCTCTGCAGAGTCCCAAAACAGGCGTTTTCAGCCCATTACCGGCATATGGAAGAAACAGCAGTAAGCACAGGGAAATATCTGCTTCTAAATCCAAAACGCAGCTATCTAACAGAACGGTTGTCAATGTGTGCACTCAACTTCCAGAGTTAAACCCGTGTGTGGATTCAGCAGTCTGCAAACACTTTCTCTGCAGAGTCCCAAAACAGGCGTTTTCAGCCCATTACCGGCATATGGAAGAAACAGCAGTAAGCACAGGGAAATATCTGCTTCTAAATCCAAAACGCAGCTATCTAACAGAACGGTTGTCAATGTGTGCACTCAACTTCCAGAGTTAAACCCGTGTGTGGATTCAGCAGTCTGCAAACATCTTCTCTGCAGAGTCCCAAAACAGGCGTTTTCAGCCCATTACCGGCATATGGAAGAAACAGCAGTAAGCACAGGGAAATATCTGCTTCTAAATCCAAAACGCAGCTATCTAACAGAACGGTTGTCAATGTGTGACTCAACTTCCAGAGTTAAACCCGTGTGTGGATTCAGCAGTCTGCAAACACTTTCTCTGCAGAGTCCCAAAACAGGCGTTTTCAGCCCATTACCGACATATGGAAGAAACAGCAGTAAGCCCAGGGAAATATCTGCTTCTAAATCCAAAACGCAGCTATCTAACAGAACGGTTGTCAATGTGTGCACTCAACTTCCAGAGTTAAACCCGTGTGTGGATTCAGCAGTCTGCAAACACTTTCTCTGCAGAGTCCCAAAACAGGCGTTTTCAGCCCATTACCGGCATATGGAAGAAACAGCAGTAAGCCCAGGGAAATATCTGCTTCTAAATCCAAAACGCAGCTATCTAACAGAACGGTTGTCAATGTGTGCACTCAACTTCCAGAGTTAAACCCGTGTGTGGATTCAGCAGTCTGCAAACACTTTCTCTGCAGAGTCCCAAAACAGGCGTTTTCAGCCCATTACCGGCATATGGAAGAAACAGCAGTAAGCACAGGGAAATATCTGCTTCTAAATCCAAAACGCAGCTATCTAACAGAACGGTTGTCAATGTGTGCACTCAACTTCCAGAGTTAAACCGGTGTGTGGATTCAGCAGTCTGCAAACACTTTCTCTGCAGAGTCCCAAAACAGGCGTTTTCAGCCCATTACCGGCATATGGAAGAAACAGCAGTAAGCACAGGGAAATATCTGCTTCTAAATCCAAAACGCAGCTATCTAACAGAACGGTTGTCAATGTGTGCACTCAACTTCCAGAGTTAAACCCGTGTGTGGATTCAGCAGTCTGCAAACACTTTCTCTGCAGAGTCCCAAAACAGGCGTTTTCAGCCCATTACCGGCATATGGAAGAAACAGCAGTAAGCACACGGAAATATCTGCTTCTAAATCCAAAACGCAGCTATCTAACAGAACGGTTGTCAATGTGTGCACTCAACTTCCAGAGTTAAACCCGTGTGTGGATTCAGCAGTCTGCAAACACTTTCACTGCAGAGTCCCAAAACAGGCGTTTTCAGCCCATTACCGGCATATGGAAGTAACAGCAGTAAGCACAGGGAAATATCTGCTTCCAGATCCAAATCGCAGCTATCTAACAGAACGGTTGTCAATGTGTGCACTCAACTTCCAGATTTAAACCCGTGTGTGGATTCAGCAGTCTGCAAACACTTTCTCTGCAGAGTCCCAAAACAGGCGTTTTCAGCCCATTACCGGCATATGGAAGAAACAGCAGTAAGCACAGGGAAATATCTGCTTCTAAATCCAAAACGCAGCTATCTAACAGAACGGTTGTCAATGTGTGCACTCAACTTCCAGAGTTAAACCCGTGTGTGGATTCAGCAGTCTGCAAACACTTTCTCTGCAGAGTCCCAAAACAGGCGTTCTCAGCCCATTACCGGCATATGGAAGAAACAGCAGTAAGCACAGGGAAATATCTGCTTCTAAATCCAAAACGCAGCTATCTAACAGAACGGTTGTCAATGTGTGCACTCAACTTCCAGAGTTAAACCCGTGTGTGGATTCAGCAGTCTGCAAACACTTTCTCTGCAGAGTCCCAAAACGCGTTTTCAGCCCATTACCGGCATATGGAAGAAACAGCAGTAAGCACAGGGAAATATCTGCTTCTAAATCCAAAACGTAGCTATCTAACAGAACGGTTGTCAATGTGTGCACTCAACTTCCAGAGTTAAACGCGTGTGTGGATTCAGCAGTCTGCAAACACTTTCTCTGCAGAGTCCCAAAACAGGGGTTTTCAGCCCATTACCGGCATATGGAAGAAACAGCAGTAAGCACAGGGAAATATCTGCTTCTAAATCCAAAACGCAGCTATCTAACAGAACGGTTGTCAATGTGTGCACTCAACTTCCAGAGTTAAACCCGTGTGTGGATTCAGCAGTCTGCAAACACTTTCTCTGCAGAGTCCCAAAACAGGCGTTTTCAGCCCATTACCGGCATATGGAAGAAACAGCAGTAAGCACAGGGAAATATCTGCTTCTAAATCCAAAACGCAGCTATCTAACAGAACGGTTGTCAATGTGTGCACTCAACTTCCAGAGTTAAACCCGTGTGTGGATTCAGCAGTCTGCAAACACTTTCTCTGCAGAGTCCCAAAACAGGCGTTTTCAGCCCATTACCGGCATATGGAAGAAACAGCAGTAAGCACAGAGAAATATCTGCTTCTAAATCCAAAACGCAGCTATCTAACAGAACGGTTGTCAATGTGTGCACTCAACTTCCAGAGTTAAACCCATGTGTGGATTCAGCAGTCTGCAAACACTTTCTCTGCAGAGTCCCAAAACAGGCGTTTTCAGCCCATTACCGGCATATGGAAGAAACAGCAGTAAGCACAGGGAAATATCTGCTTCTAAATCGAAAACGCAGCTATCTAACAGAACGGTTGTCAATGTGTGCACTGAACTTCCAGAGTTAAACCCGTGTGTGGATTCAGCAGTCTGCAAACATCTTCTCTGCAGAGTCCCAAAACAGGCGTTTTCAGCCCATTACCGGCATATGGAAGAAACAGCAGTAAGCACAGGGAAATATCTGCTTCTAAATCCAAAACGCAGCTATCTAACAGAACGGTTGTCAATGTGTGCACTCAACTTCCAGAGTTAAACCCGTGTGTGGATTCAGCAGTCTGCAAACACTTTCTCTGCTGAGTCCCAAAACAGGCGTTTTCAGCCCATTACCGGCATGTGGAAGAAACAGCAGTAAGCACAGGGAAATATCTTCTTCTAAATCCAAAACGCAGCTATCTAACAGAACGGTTGTCAATGTGTGCACTCAACTTCCAGAGTTAAACCCGTGTGTGGATTCAGCAGTCTGCAAACACTTTCTCTGCAGAGTCCCAAAACAGGCGTTTTCAGCCCATTACCGGCATATGGAAGAAACAGCAGTAAGCACAGGGAAATATCTGCTTCTAAATCCAAAACGCAGCTATCTAACAGAACGGTTGTCAATGTGTGCACTCAACTTCCAGAGTTAAACCCGTGTGTGGATTCAGCAGTCTGCAAACACTTTCTCTGCAGAGTCCCAAAACAGGCGTTTTCAGCCCATTACCGGCATATGGAAGAAACAGCAGTAAGCACAGGGAAATATCTGCTTCTAAATCCAAAACGCAGCTATATAACAGAACAGTTGTCAATGTGTGCACTCAAGTTCCTGAGTTAAACCCGTGTGTGGATTCAGCAGTCTGCAAACACTTTCTCTGCAGAGTCCCAAAACAGGCGTTTTCAGCCCATTACCGGCATATGGAAGAAACAGCAGTAAGCCCAGGGAAATATCTGCTTATAAATCCAAAACGCAGCTATCTAACAGAACGGTTGTCAATGTGTGCACTCAACTTCCAGAGTTAAACCCGTGTGTGGATTCAGCAGTCTGCAAACATCTTCTCTGCAGAGTCCCAAAACAGGCGTTTTCAGCCCATTACCGGCATATGGAAGAAACAGCAGTAAGCACAGGGAAATATCTGCTTCTAAATCCAAAACGCAGCTATCTAACAGAACGGTTGTCAATGTGTGCACTCAACTTCCAGAGTTAAACCCGTGTGTGGATTCAGCAGTCTGCTAACACTTTCTCTGCTGAGTCCCAAAACAGGCGTTTTCAGCCCATTACCGGCATATGGAAGAAACAGCAGTAAGCACAGGGAAATATCTGCTTCTAAATCCAAAACGCAGCTATCTAACAGAACGGTTGTCAATGTGTGCACTCAACTTCCAGAGTTAAACCGGTGTGTGGATTCAGCAGTCTGCAAACACTTTCTCTGCAGAGTCCCAAAACAGGCGTTTTCTGCCCATTACCGGCATATGGAAGAAACAGCAGTAAGCACAGGGAAATATCTGCTTCTAAATCCAAAACGCAGCTGTATAACAGAACAGTTGTCAATGTGTGCACTCAAGTTCCAGAGTTAAACCCGTGTGTGGATTCAGCAGTCTGCAAACACTTTCTCTGCAGAGTCCCAAAACAGGCGTTTTCAGCCCATTACCGGCATATGGAAGAAACAGCAGTAAGCCCAGGGAAATATCTGCTTATAAATCCAAAACGCAGCTATCTAACAGAACGGTTGTCAATGTGTGCACTCAACTTCCAGAGTTAAACCCGTGTGTGGATTCAGCAGTCTGCAAACACTTTCTCTGCAGAGTCCCAAAACAGGCGTTTTCAGCCCATTACCGGCATATGGAAGAAACAGCAGTAAGCCCAGGGAAATATCTGCTTCTAAATCCAAAACTCAGCTATCTAACAGAACGGTTGTCAATGTGTGCACTCAACTTCCAGAGTTAAACCCGTGTGTGGATTCACAAGACTGCAAACACTTTCTCTGCAGAGTCCCAAAACAGGAGTTTTCAGTCCATTACCGGCATATGGAAGAAACAGCAGTAAGCCCAGGGAAATATCTGCTTCTAAATCCAAAACGCAGCTATCTAACAGAACGGTTGTCAATGTGTGCACTCAACTTCCAGAGTTAAACCCGTGTGTGGATTCAGCAGTCTGCAAAGATCTTCTCTGCAGAGTCCCAAAACAGGCGTTTTCAGCCCATTACCGGCATATGGAAGAAACAGCAGTAAGCACAGGGAAATATCTGCTTCTAAATCCAAAACGCAGCTATCTAACAGAACGGTTGTCAATGTGTGCACTCAACTTCCAGAGTTAAACCCGTGTGTGGATTCAGCAGTCTGCAAACACTTTCTCTGCAGAGTCCCAAAACAGGCGTTTTCAGCCCATTACCGGCATATGGAAGAAACAGCAGTAAGCACAGGGAAATATCTGCTTCCAAATCCAAAACGCAGCTATCTAACAGAACGGTTGTCAATGTGTGCACTCAACTTCCAGAGTTAAACCCGTGTGTGGATTCAGCAGTCTGCAAACACTTTCTCTGCAGAGTCTCAAAACAGGCGTTTTCAGCCCATTACCGGCATACGGAAGAAACAGCAGTAAGCACAGGGAAATATCTGCTTCTAAATCCAAAACGCAGCTATCTAACAGAACGGTTGTCAATGTGTGCACTCAACTTCCAGAGTTAAACCCGTGTGTGGATTCAGCAGTCTGCAAACACTTTCTCTGCAGAGTCCCAAAACAGGCGTTTTCAGCCCATTACCGGCATATGGAAGAAACAGCAGTAAGCACAGGGAAATATCTTCTTCTAAATCCAAAACGCAGCTATCTAACAGAACGGTTGTCAATGTGTGCACTCAACTTCCAGAGTTAAACCCGTGTGTGGATTCAGCAGTCTGAAAACACTTTCTCTGCAGAGTCCCAAAACAGGCGTTTTCAGCCCATTACCGGCATATGGAAGACACAGCAGTAAGCACAGGGAAATATCTGCTTCTAAATCCAAAACGCAGCAATCTAATAGAACGGTTGTCAATGTGTGCACTCAACTTCCAGAGTTAAACCCGTGTGTGGATTCAGCAGTCTGCAAACACTTTCTCTGCAGATTCCCAAAACAGGCGTTTTCAGCCCATTACCGGCATATGGAAGAAACAGCAGTAAGCACAGGGAAATATCTGCTTCTAAATCCAAAACGCAGCTATATAACAGAACGGTTGTCAATGTGTGCACTCAACTTCCAGAGTTAAACCCGTGTGTGGATTCAGCAGTCTGCAAACACTTTCTCTGCAGAGTCCCAAAACAGGCGTTTTCAGCCCATTACCGGCATATGGAAGAAACAGCAGTAAGCACAGGTAAATATCTGCCTCTAAATCCAAAACGCAGCTATCTAACAGAACGGTTGTCAATGTGTGCACTCAACTTCCAGAGTTAAACCCGTGTGTGGATTCAGCAGTCTGCAAACACTTTCTCTGCAGAGTCCCCAAACAGGCGTTTTCAGCCCATTACCGGCATATGGAAGAAACAGCAGTAAGCACAGGGAAATATCTGCTTCTAAATCCAAAACGCAGCTATCTAACAGAACGGTTGTCAATGTGTGCACTCAACTTCCAGAGTTAAACCCGTGTGTGGATTCAGCAGTCTGCAAACACTTTCTCTGCAGAGTCCCCAAACAGGCGTTTTCAGCCCATTACCGGCATATGGAAGAAACAGCAGTAAGCACAGGGAAATATCTGCTTCTAAATCCAAAACGCAGCTATCTAACAGAACGGTTGTCAATGTGTGCACTCAACTTCCAGAGTTAAACCCGTGTGTGGATTCAGCAGTCTGCAAACACTTTCTCTGCAGAGTCCCAAAACAGGCGTTTTCAGCCCATTACCGGCATATGGAAGAAACAGCAGTAAGCACAGGGAAATATCTGCTTCTAAATCCAAAACGCAGCTATCTAACAGAACGGTTGTCAATGTGTGCACTCAACTTCCAGAGTTAAACCCGTGTGTGGATTCAGCAGTCTGCAAACACTTTCTCTGCAGAGTCCCAAAACAGGCGTTTTCAGCCCATTACCGGCATATGGAAGAAACAGCAGTAAGCACAGGGAAATATCTGCTTCTAAATCCAAAACGCATCTATCTAACAGAACGGTTGTCAATGTGTGCACTCAACTTCCAGAGTTAAACCCGTGTGTGGATTCAGCAGTCTGCAAACACTTTCTCTGCAGAGTCCCAAAACAGGCGTTTTCAGCCCATTACCGGCATACGGAAGAAACAGCAGTAAGCACAGGGAAATATCTGCTTCTAAATCCAAAACGCAGCTATCTAACAGAACGGTTGTCAATGTGTGCACTCAACTTCCAGATTTAAACCCGTGTGTGGATTCAGCAGTCTGCAAACACTTTCTCTGCAGAGTCCCAAAACAGGCGTTTTCAGCCCATTACCGGCATATGGAAGAAACAGCAGTAAGCACAGGGAAATATCTGCTTCTAAATCCAAAACGCAGCTATCTAACAGAACGGTTGTCAATGTGTGCACTCAACTTCCAGAGTTAAACCCGTGTGTGGATTCAGCAGTCTGCAAACACTTTCTCTGCAGAGTCCCAAAACAGGCGTTTTCAGCCCATTACCGGCATATGGAAGAAACAGCAGTAAGCACAGGGAAATATCTGCCTCTAAATCCAAAACGCAGCTATCTAACAGAACGGTTGTCAATGTGTGCACTCAACTTCCAGAGTTAAACCCGTGTGTGGATTCAGCAGTCTGCAAACACTTTCTCTGCAGAGTCCCAAAAGAGGCGTTTTCAGCCCATTACCGGCATATGGAAGAAACAGCAGTAAGCACAGGGAAATATCTGCTTCTAAATCCAAAACGCAGCTATCTAACAGAACGGTTGTCAATGTGTGCACTCAACTTCCAGAGTTAAACCCGTGTGTGGATTCAGCAGTCTGCAAACACTTTCTCTGCAGAGTCCCAAAACAGGCGTTTTCAGCCCATTACCGGCATATGGAAGAAACAGAAGTAAGCCCAGGGAAATATCTGCTTCTAAATCCAAAACGCAGCTATCTAACAGAACGGTTGTCAATGTGTGCACTCAACTTCCAGAGTTAAACCGGTGTGTGGATTCAGCAGTCTGCAAACACTTTCTCTGCAGAGTCCCAAAACAGGCGTTTTCAGCCCATTACCGGCATATGGAAGAAACAGCAGTAAGCACAGGGAAATATCTGCTTCTAAATCCAAAACGCAGCTATCTAACAGAACGGTTGTCAATGTGTGCACTCAACTTCCAGAGTTAAACCCGTGTGTTGATTCAGCAGTCTGCAAACACTTTCTCTGCAGAGTCCCAAAACAGGCGTTTTCATCCCATTACCGGCATATGGAAGAAACAGCAGTAAGCACAGGGAAATATCTGCTTCTAAATCCAAAACGCAGCTATCTAACAGAACGGTTGTCAATGTGTGCACTCAACTTCCAGAGTTAAACCCGTGTGTGGATTCAGCAGTCTGCAAACACTTTCTCTGCAGAGTCCCAAAACAGGCGTTTTCAGCCCATTACCGGCATATGGAAGAAACAGCAGTAAGCACAGGGAAATATCTGCTTCTAAATCCAAAACGCAGCTATCTAACAGAACGGTTGTCAATGTGTGCACTCAACTTCCAGAGTTAAACCCGTGTGTGGATTCAGCAGTCTGCAAACACTTTCTCTGCAGAGTCCCAAAACAGGCGTTTTCAGCCCATTACCGGCATATGGAAGAAACAGCAGTAAGCACAGGGAAATATCTGCTTCTAAATCCAAAACGCAGCTATCTAACAGAACGGTTGTCAATGTGTGCACTCAACTTCCAGAGTTAAACCCGTGTGTGGATTCAGCAGTCTGCAAACACTTTCTCTGCAGAGTCCCAAAACAGGCGTTTTCAGCCCATTACCGGCATATGGAAGAAACAGCAGTAAGCCCAGGGAAATATCTGCTTCTAAATCCAAAACGCAGCTATCTAACAGAACGGTTGTCAATGTGTGCACTCAACTTCCAGAGTTAAACCCGTGTGTGGATTCAGCAGTCTGCAAACATCTTCTCTGCAGAGTCCCAAAACAGGCGTTTTCAGCCCATTACCGGCATATGGAAGAAACAGCAGTAAGCACAGGGAAATATCTGCTTCTAAATCCAAAACGCAGCTATCTAACAGAACGGTTGTCAATGTGTGACTCAACTTCCAGAGTTAAACCCGTGTGTGGATTCAGCAGTCTGCAAACACTTTCTCTGCAGAGTCCCAAAACAGGCGTTTTCAGCCCATTACCGACATATGGAAGAAACAGCAGTAAGCCCAGGGAAATATCTGCTTCTAAATCCAAAACGCAGCTATCTAACAGAACGGTTGTCAATGTGTGCACTCAACTTCCAGAGTTAAACCCGTGTGTGGATTCAGCAGTCTGCAAACACTTTCTCTGCAGAGTCCCAAAACAGGCGTTTTCAGCCCATTACCGGCATATGGAAGAAACAGCAGTAAGCCCAGGGAAATATCTGCTTCTAAATCCAAAACGCAGCTATCTAACAGAACGGTTGTCAATGTGTGCACTCAACTTCCAGAGTTAAACCCGTGTGTGGATTCAGCAGTCTGCAAACACTTTCTCTGCAGAGTCCCAAAACAGGCGTTTTCAGCCCATTACCGGCATATGGAAGAAACAGCAGTAAGCACAGGGAAATATCTGCTTCTAAATCCAAAACGCAGCTATCTAACAGAACGGTTGTCAATGTGTGCACTCAACTTCCAGAGTTAAACCGGTGTGTGGATTCAGCAGTCTGCAAACACTTTCTCTGCAGAGTCCCAAAACAGGCGTTTTCAGCCCATTACCGGCATATGGAAGAAACAGCAGTAAGCACAGGGAAATATCTGCTTCTAAATCCAAAACGCAGCTATCTAACAGAACGGTTGTCAATGTGTGCACTCAACTTCCAGAGTTAAACCCGTGTGTGGATTCAGCAGTCTGCAAACACTTTCTCTGCAGAGTCCCAAAACAGGCGTTTTCAGCCCATTACCGGCATATGGAAGAAACAGCAGTAAGCACACGGAAATATCTGCTTCTAAATCCAAAACGCAGCTATCTAACAGAACGGTTGTCAATGTGTGCACTCAACTTCCAGAGTTAAACCCGTGTGTGGATTCAGCAGTCTGCAAACACTTTCACTGCAGAGTCCCAAAACAGGCGTTTTCAGCCCATTACCGGCATATGGAAGTAACAGCAGTAAGCACAGGGAAATATCTGCTTCCAGATCCAAATCGCAGCTATCTAACAGAACGGTTGTCAATGTGTGCACTCAACTTCCAGATTTAAACCCGTGTGTGGATTCAGCAGTCTGCAAACACTTTCTCTGCAGAGTCCCAAAACAGGCGTTTTCAGCCCATTACCGGCATATGGAAGAAACAGCAGTAAGCACAGGGAAATATCTGCTTCTAAATCCAAAACGCAGCTATCTAACAGAACGGTTGTCAATGTGTGCACTCAACTTCCAGAGTTAAACCCGTGTGTGGATTCAGCAGTCTGCAAACACTTTCTCTGCAGAGTCCCAAAACAGGCGTTCTCAGCCCATTACCGGCATATGGAAGAAACAGCAGTAAGCACAGGGAAATATCTGCTTCTAAATCCAAAACGCAGCTATCTAACAGAACGGTTGTCAATGTGTGCACTCAACTTCCAGAGTTAAACCCGTGTGTGGATTCAGCAGTCTGCAAACACTTTCTCTGCAGAGTCCCAAAACGCGTTTTCAGCCCATTACCGGCATATGGAAGAAACAGCAGTAAGCACAGGGAAATATCTGCTTCTAAATCCAAAACGTAGCTATCTAACAGAACGGTTGTCAATGTGTGCACTCAACTTCCAGAGTTAAACGCGTGTGTGGATTCAGCAGTCTGCAAACACTTTCTCTGCAGAGTCCCAAAACAGGGGTTTTCAGCCCATTACCGGCATATGGAAGAAACAGCAGTAAGCACAGGGAAATATCTGCTTCTAAATCCAAAACGCAGCTATCTAACAGAACGGTTGTCAATGTGTGCACTCAACTTCCAGAGTTAAACCCGTGTGTGGATTCAGCAGTCTGCAAACACTTTCTCTGCAGAGTCCCAAAACAGGCGTTTTCAGCCCATTACCGGCATATGGAAGAAACAGCAGTAAGCACAGGGAAATATCTGCTTCTAAATCCAAAACGCAGCTATCTAACAGAACGGTTGTCAATGTGTGCACTCAACTTCCAGAGTTAAACCCGTGTGTGGATTCAGCAGTCTGCAAACACTTTCTCTGCAGAGTCCCAAAACAGGCGTTTTCAGCCCATTACCGGCATATGGAAGAAACAGCAGTAAGCACAGAGAAATATCTGCTTCTAAATCCAAAACGCAGCTATCTAACAGAACGGTTGTCAATGTGTGCACTCAACTTCCAGAGTTAAACCCATGTGTGGATTCAGCAGTCTGCAAACACTTTCTCTGCAGAGTCCCAAAACAGGCGTTTTCAGCCCATTACCGGCATATGGAAGAAACAGCAGTAAGCACAGGGAAATATCTGCTTCTAAATCGAAAACGCAGCTATCTAACAGAACGGTTGTCAATGTGTGCACTGAACTTCCAGAGTTAAACCCGTGTGTGGATTCAGCAGTCTGCAAACATCTTCTCTGCAGAGTCCCAAAACAGGCGTTTTCAGCCCATTACCGGCATATGGAAGAAACAGCAGTAAGCACAGGGAAATATCTGCTTCTAAATCCAAAACGCAGCTATCTAACAGAACGGTTGTCAATGTGTGCACTCAACTTCCAGAGTTAAACCCGTGTGTGGATTCAGCAGTCTGCAAACACTTTCTCTGCTGAGTCCCAAAACAGGCGTTTTCAGCCCATTACCGGCATGTGGAAGAAACAGCAGTAAGCACAGGGAAATATCTTCTTCTAAATCCAAAACGCAGCTATCTAACAGAACGGTTGTCAATGTGTGCACTCAACTTCCAGAGTTAAACCCGTGTGTGGATTCAGCAGTCTGCAAACACTTTCTCTGCAGAGTCCCAAAACAGGCGTTTTCAGCCCATTACCGGCATATGGAAGAAACAGCAGTAAGCACAGGGAAATATCTGCTTCTAAATCCAAAACGCAGCTATCTAACAGAACGGTTGTCAATGTGTGCACTCAACTTCCAGAGTTAAACCCGTGTGTGGATTCAGCAGTCTGCAAACACTTTCTCTGCAGAGTCCCAAAACAGGCGTTTTCAGCCCATTACCGGCATATGGAAGAAACAGCAGTAAGCACAGGGAAATATCTGCTTCTAAATCCAAAACGCAGCTATATAACAGAACAGTTGTCAATGTGTGCACTCAAGTTCCTGAGTTAAACCCGTGTGTGGATTCAGCAGTCTGCAAACACTTTCTCTGCAGAGTCCCAAAACAGGCGTTTTCAGCCCATTACCGGCATATGGAAGAAACAGCAGTAAGCCCAGGGAAATATCTGCTTATAAATCCAAAACGCAGCTATCTAACAGAACGGTTGTCAATGTGTGCACTCAACTTCCAGAGTTAAACCCGTGTGTGGATTCAGCAGTCTGCAAACAATTTCTCTGCAGAGTCCCAAAACAGGCGTTTTCAGCCCATTACCGGCATATGGAAGAAACAGCAGTAAGCACAGGGAAATATCTGCTTCTAAATCCAAAACGCAGCTATCTAAAAGAACGGTTGTCAATGTGTGCACTCAACTTCCAGAGTTAAACCGGTGTGTGGATTCAGCAGTCTGCAAACACTTTCTCTGCAGAGTCCCAAAACAGGCGTTTTCAGCCCATTACCGGCATATGGAAGAAACAGCAGTAAGCACAGGGAAATATCTGCTTCTAAATCCAAAACGCAGCTATCTAACAGAACGGTTGTCAATGTGTGCACTCAACTTCCAGAGTTAAACCCGTGTGTGGATTCAGCAGTCTGCAAACACTTTCTCTGCAGAGTCCCAAAACAGGCGTTTTCAGCCCAATACCGGCATATGGAAGAAACAGCAGAAAGCACCGGGAAATATCTGCTTCTAAATCCAAAACGCAGCTATGTAACAGAACGGTTGTCAATGTGTGCACTCAACTTCCAGAGTTAAACCCGTGTGTGGATTCAGTAGTCTGCAAACACTTTCTCTGCAGAGTCCCAAAACAGGCGTTTTCAGCCCATTACCGGCATATGGAAGAAACAGCAGTAAGCACAGGGAAATATCTGCTTCTAAATCCAAAACGCAGCTATCTAACAGAACGGTTGTCAATGTGTGCACTCAACTTCCAGAGTTAAACCCGTGTGTGGATTCAGCAGTCTGCAAACATCTTCTCTGCAGAGTCCCAAAACAGGCGTTTTCAGCCCATTACCGGCATATGGAAGAAACAGCAGTAAGCACAGGGAAATATCTGCTTCTAAATCCAAAACGCAGCTATCTAACAGAACGGTTGTCAATGTGTGCACTCAACTTCCAGAGTTAAACCCGTGTGTGGATTCAGCAGTCTGCTAACACTTTCTCTGCTGAGTCCCAAAACAGGCGTTTTCAGCCCATTACCGGCATATGGAAGAAACAGCAGTAAGCACAGGGAAATATCTGCTTCTAAATCCAAAACGCAGCTATCTAACAGAACGGTTGTCAATGTGTGCACTCAACTTCCAGAGTTAAACCGGTGTGTGGATTCAGCAGTCTGCAAACACTTTCTCTGCAGAGTCCCAAAACAGGCGTTTTCAGCCCATTACCGGCATATGGAAGAAACAGCAGTAAGCACAGGGAAATATCTGCTTCTAAATCCAAAACGCAGCTGTATAACAGAACAGTTGTCAATGTGTGCACTCAAGTTCCAGAGTTAAACCCGTGTGTGGATTCAGCAGTCTGCAAACACTTTCTCTGCAGAGTCCCAAAACAGGCGTTTTCAGCCCATTACCGGCATATGGAAGAAACAGCAGTAAGCCCAGGGAAATATCTGCTTATAAATCCAAAACGCAGCTATCTAACAGAACGGTTGTCAATGTGTGCACTCAACTTCCAGAGTTAAACCCGTGTGTGGATTCAGCAGTCTGCAAACACTTTCTCTGCAGAGTCCCAAAACAGGCGTTTTCAGCCCATTACCGGCATATGGAAGAAACAGCAGTAAGCCCAGGGAAATATCTGCTTCTAAATCCAAAACGCAGCTATCTAACAGAACGGTTGTCAATGTGTGCACTCAACTTCCAGAGTTAAACCCGTGTGTGGATTCAGAAGACTGCAAACACTTTCTCTGCAGAGTCCCAAAACAGGAGTTTTCAGTCCATTACCGGCATATGGAAGAAACAGCAGTAAGCCCAGGGAAATATCTGCTTCTAAATCCAAAACGCAGCTATCTAACAGAACGGTTGTCAATGTGTGCACTCAACTTCCAGAGTTAAACCGGTGTGTGGATTCAGCAGTCTTCAAACACTTTCTCTGCAGAGTCCCAAAACAGGCGTTTTCAGCCCATTACCGGCATATGGAAGAAACAGCAGTAAGCACAGGGAAATATCTGCTTCTAAATCCAAAACGCAGCTATCTAACAGAACGGTTGTCAATGTGTGCACTCAACTTCCAGAGTTAAACCGGTGTGTGGATTCAGCAGTCTGCAAACACTTTCTCTGCAGAGTCCCAAAACAGGCGTTTTCAGCCCATTACCGGCATATGGAAGAAACAGCAGTAAGCCCAGGGAAATATCTGCTTCTAAATCCAAAACGCAGCTATCTAACAGAACGGTTGTCAATGTGTGCACTCAACTTCCAGAGTTAAACCCGTGTGTGGATTCAGCAGTCTGCAAACACTTTCTCTGCAGAGTCCCAAAACAGGCGTTTTCAGCCCATTACCGGCATATGGAAGAAACAGCAGTAAGCACAGGGAAATATCTGCTTCTAAATCCAAAACGCAGCTATATAACAGAACAGTTGTCAATGTGTGCACTCAAGTTCCTGAGTTAAACCCGTGTGTGGATTCAGCAGTCTGCAAACACTTTCTCTGCAGAGTCCCAAAACAGGCGTTTTCAGCCCATTACCGGCATATGGAAGAAACAGCAGTAAGCACAGGGAAATATCTGCTTATAAATCCAAAACGCAGCTATCTAAAAGAACGGTTGTCAATGTGTGCACTCAACTTCCAGAGTTAAACCGGTGTGTGGATTCAGCAGTCTGCAAACACTTTCTCTGCAGAGTCCCAAAACAGGCGTTTTCAGCCCATTACCGGCATATGGAAGAAACAGCAGTAAGCACAGGGAAATATCTGCTTCTAAATCCAAAACGCAGCTATCTAACAGAACGGTTGTCAATGTGTGCACTCAACTTCCAGAGTTAAACCCGTGTGTGGATTCAGCAGTCTGCAAACACTTTCTCTGCAGAGTCCCAAAACAGGCGTTTTCAGCCCAATACCGGCATATGGAAGAAACAGCAGAAAGCACCGGGAAATATCTGCTTCTAAATCCAAAACGCAGCTATGTAACAGAACGGTTGTCAATGTGTGCACTCAACTTCCAGAGTTAAACCCGTGTGTGGATTCAGTAGTCTGCAAACACTTTCTCTGCAGAGTCCCAAAACAGGCGTTTTCAGCCCATTACCGGCATATGGAAGAAACAGCAGTAAGCACAGGGAAATATCTGCTTCTAAATCCAAAACGCAGCTATCTAACAGAACGGTTGTCAATGTGTGCACTCAACTTCCAGAGTTAAACCCGTGTGTGGATTCAGCAGTCTGCAAACATCTTCTCTGCAGAGTCCCAAAACAGGCGTTTTCAGCCCATTACCGGCATATGGAAGAAACAGCAGTAAGCACAGGGAAATATCTGCTTCTAAATCCAAAACGCAGCTATCTAACAGAACGGTTGTCAATGTGTGCACTCAACTTCCAGAGTTAAACCCGTGTGTGGATTCAGCAGTCTGCTAACACTTTCTCTGCTGAGTCCCAAAACAGGCGTTTTCAGCCCATTACCGGCATATGGAAGAAACAGCAGTAAGCACAGGGAAATATCTGCTTCTAAATCCAAAACGCAGCTATCTAACAGAACGGTTGTCAATGTGTGCACTCAACTTCCAGAGTTAAACCGGTGTGTGGATTCAGCAGTCTGCAAACACTTTCTCTGCAGAGTCCCAAAACAGGCGTTTTCAGCCCATTACCGGCATATGGAAGAAACAGCAGTAAGCACAGGGAAATATCTGCTTCTAAATCCAAAACGCAGCTGTATAACAGAACAGTTGTCAATGTGTGCACTCAAGTTCCAGAGTTAAACCCGTGTGTGGATTCAGCAGTCTGCAAACACTTTCTCTGCAGAGTCCCAAAACAGGCGTTTTCAGCCCATTACCGGCATATGGAAGAAACAGCAGTAAGCCCAGGGAAATATCTGCTTATAAATCCAAAACGCAGCTATCTAACAGAACGGTTGTCAATGTGTGCACTCAACTTCCAGAGTTAAACCCGTGTGTGGATTCAGCAGTCTGCAAACACTTTCTCTGCAGAGTCCCAAAACAGGCGTTTTCAGCCCATTACCGGCATATGGAAGAAACAGCAGTAAGCCCAGGGAAATATCTGCTTCTAAATCCAAAACGCAGCTATCTAACAGAACGGTTGTCAATGTGTGCACTCAACTTCCAGAGTTAAACCCGTGTGTGGATTCAGAAGACTGCAAACACTTTCTCTGCAGAGTCCCAAAACAGGAGTTTTCTGTCCATTACCGGCATATGGAAGAAACAGCAGTAAGCCCAGGGAAATATCTGCTTCTAAATCCAAAACGCAGCTATCTAACAGAACGGTTGTCAATGTGTGCACTCAACTTCCAGAGTTAAACCGGTGTGTGGATTCAGCAGTCTTCAAACACTTTCTCTGCAGAGTCCCAAAACAGGCGTTTTCAGCCCATTACCGGCATATGGAAGAAACAGCAGTAAGCACAGGGAAATATCTGCTTCTAAATCCAAAACGCAGCTATCTAACAGAACGGTTGTCAATGTGTGCACTCAACTTCCAGAGTTAAACCGGTGTGTGGATTCAGCAGTCTGCAAACACTTTCTCTGCAGAGTCCCAAAACAGGCGTTTTCAGCCCATTACCAGCATATGGAAGAAACAGCAGTAAGCACAGGGAAATATCTGCTTCTAAATCCAAAACGCAGCTATCTAACAGAACGGTTGTCAATGTGTGCACTCAACTTCCAGAGTTAAACCCGTGTGTGGATTCAGCAGTCTGCAAACACTTTCTCTGCAGAGTCCCAAAACAGGCGTTTTCAGCCCATTACCGGCATATGGAAGAAACAGCAGTAAGCACAGGGAAATATCTGCTTCTAAATCCAAAACGCAGCTATATAACAGAACAGTTGTCAATGTGTGCACTCAAGTTCCTGAGTTAAACCCGTGTGTGGATTCAGCAGTCTGCAAACACTTTCTCTGCAGAGTCCCAAAACAGGCGTTTTCAGCCCATTACCGGCATATGGAAGAAACAGCAGTAAGCCCAGGGAAATATCTGCTTCTAAATCCAAAACGCAGCTATCTAACAGAACGGTTGTCAATGTGTGCACTCAACTTCCAGAGTTAAACCCGTGTGTGGATTCAGCAGTCTGCAAACAATTTCTCTGCAGAGTCCCAAAACAGGCGTTTTCAGCCCATTACCGGCATATGGAAGAAACAGCAGTAAGCACAGGGAAATATCTGCTTCTAAATCCAAAACGCAGCTATCTAAAAGAACGGTTGTCAATGTGTGCACTCAACTTCCAGAGTTAAACCGGTGTGTGGATTCAGCAGTCTGCAAACACTTTCTCTGCAGAGTCCCAAAACAGGCGTTTTCAGCCCATTACCGGCATATGGAAGAAACAGCAGTAAGCACAGGGAAATATCTGCTTCTAAATCCAAAACGCAGCTATCTAACAGAACGGTTGTCAATGTGTGCACTCAACTTCCAGAGTTAAACCCGTGTGTGGATTCAGCAGTCTGCAAACACTTTCTCTGCAGAGTCCCAAAACAGGCGTTTTCAGCCCAATAC
This sequence comes from Aotus nancymaae, assembly GCF_030222135.1. NCBI lineage: Eukaryota > Metazoa > Chordata > Mammalia > Primates > Aotidae > Aotus > Aotus nancymaae. Next base: position 88,132 of record NW_026988870.1, read on the forward strand.
CGGCATATGGAAGAAACAGCAGAAAGCACCGGGAAATATCTGCTTCTAAATCCAAAACGCAGCTATGTAACAGAACGGTTGTCAATGTGTGCACTCAACTTCCAGAGTTAAACCTGTGTGTGGATTCAGTAGTCTGCAAACACTTTCTCTGCAGAGTCCCAAAACAGGCGTTTTCAGCCCATTACCGGCATATGGAAGAAACAGCAGTAAGCACAGGGAAATATCTGCTTCTAAATCCAAAACGCAGCTATCTAACAGAACGGTTGTCAATGTGTGCACTCAACTTCCAGAGTTAAACCCGTGTGTGGATTCAGCAGTCTGCAAACATCTTCTCTGCAGAGTCCCAAAACAGGCGTTTTCAGCCCATTACCGGCATATGGAAGAAACAGCAGTAAGCACAGGGAAATATCTGCTTCTAAATCCAAAACGCAGCTATCTAACAGAACGGTTGTCAATGTGTGCACTCAACTTCCAGAGTTAAACCCGTGTGTGGATTCAGCAGTCTGCTAACACTTTCTCTGCTGAGTCCCAAAACAGGCGTTTTCAGCCCATTACCGGCATATGGAAGAAACAGCAGTAAGCACAGGGAAATATCTGCTTCTAAATCCAAAACGCAGCTATCTAACAGAACGGTTGTCAATGTGTGCACTCAACTTCCAGAGTTAAACCGGTGTGTGGATTCAGCAGTCTGCAAACACTTTCTCTGCAGAGTCCCAAAACAGGCGTTTTCAGCCCATTACCGGCATATGGAAGAAACAGCAGTAAGCACAGGGAAATATCTGCTTCTAAATCCAAAACGCAGCTGTATAACAGAACAGTTGTCAATGTGTGCACTCAAGTTCCAGAGTTAAACCCGTGTGTGGATTCAGCAGTCTGCAAACACTTTCTCTGCAGAGTCCCAAAACAGGCGTTTTCAGCCCATTACCGGCATATGGAAGAAACAGCAGTAAGCCCAGGGAAATATCTGCTTATAAATCCAAAACGCAGCTATCTAACAGAACGGTTGTCAATGTGTGCACTCAACTTCCAGAGTTAAACCCGTGTGTGGATTCAGCAGTCTGCAAACACTTTCTCTGCAGAGTCCCAAAACAGGCGTTTTCAGCCCATTACCGGCATATGGAAGAAACAGCAGTAAGCCCAGGGAAATATCTGCTTCTAAATCCAAAACGCAGCTATCTAACAGAACGGTTGTCAATGTGTGCACTCAACTTCCAGAGTTAAACCCGTGTGTGGATTCAGAAGACTGCAAACACTTTCTCTGCAGAGTCCCAAAACAGGAGTTTTCAGTCCATTACCGGCATATGGAAGAAACAGCAGTAAGCCCAGGGAAATATCTGCTTCTAAATCCAAAACGCAGCTATCTAACAGAACGGTTGTCAATGTGTGCACTCAACTTCCAGAGTTAAACCGGTGTGTGGATTCAGCAGTCTTCAAACACTTTCTCTGCAGAGTCCCAAAACAGGCGTTTTCAGCCCATTACCGGCATATGGAAGAAACAGCAGTAAGCACAGGGAAATATCTGCTTCTAAATCCAAAACGCAGCTATCTAACAGAACGGTTGTCAATGTGTGCACTCAACTTCCAGAGTTAAACCCGTGTGTGGATTCAGCAGTCTGCAAACACTTTCTCTGCAGAGTCCCAAAACAGGCGTTTTCAGCCCATTACCGGCATATGGAAGAAACAGCAGTAAGCACAGGGAAATATCTGCTTCTAAATCCAAAACGCAGCTGTATAACAGAACAGTTGTCAATGTGTGCACTCAACTTCCAGAGTTAAACCCGTGTGTGGATTCAGCAGTCTGCAAACACTTTCTCTGCAGAGTCCCAAAACAGGCGTTTTCAGCCCATTACCGGCATATGGAAGAAACAGCAGTAAGCCCAGGGAAATATCTGCTTCTAAATCCAAAACGCAGCTATCTACAGAACGGTTGTCAATGTGTGCACTCAACTTCCAGAGTTAAACCCGTGTGTGGATTCAGCAGTCTGCAAACACTTTCTCTGCAGAGTCCCAAAACAGGCGTTTTCAGCCCATTACCGGCATATGGAAGAAACAGCAGTAAGCACAGGGAAATATCTGCTTCTAAATCCAAAACGCAGCTATCTAACAGAACGGTTGTCAATGTGTGCACTCAACTTCCAGAGTTAAACCCGTGTGTGGATTCAGCAGTCTGCAAACACTTTCTCTGCAGAGTCCCAAAACAGGCGTTTTCAGCCCATTACCGGCATATGGAAGAAACAGCAGTAAGCACAGGGAAATATCTGCTTCTAAATCCAAAACGCAGCTAGCTAACAGAACGGTTGTCAATGTGTGCACTCAACTTCCAGAGTTAAACCCGTGTGTGGATTCAGCAGTCTGCAAACATCTTCTCTGCAGAGTCCCAAAACAGGCGTTTTCAGCCCATTACCGGCATATGGAAGAAACAGCAGTAAGCACAGGGAAATATCTGCTTCTAAATCCAAAACGCAGCTATCTAACAGAACGGTTGTCAATGTGTGCACTCAACTTCCAGAGTTAAACCCGTGTGTGGATTCAGCAGTCTGCAAACACTTTCTCTGCTGAGTCCCAAAACAGGCGTTTTCAGCCCATTACCGGCATATGGAAGAAACAGCAGTAAGCACAGTGAAATATCTTCTTCTAAATCCAAAACGCAGCTATCTAACAGAACGGTTGTCAATGTGTGCACTCAACTTCCAGATATAAACCGGTGTGTGGATTCAGCAGTCTGCAAACACTTTCTCTGCAGAGTCCCAAAACAGGCGTTTTCAGCCCATTACCGGCATATGGAAGAAACAGCAGTAAGCACAGGGAAATATCTGCTTCTAAATCCAAAACGCAGCTGTATAACAGAACAGTTGTCAATGTGTGCACTCAAGTTCCAGAGTTAAACCCGTGTGTGGATTCAGCAGTCTGCAAACACTTTCTCTGCAGAGTCCCAAAACAGGCGTTTTCAGCCCATTACCGGCATATGGAAGAAACAGCAGTAAGCCCAGGGAAATATCTGCTTCTAAATCCAAAACGCAGCTATCTAACAGAACGGTTGTCAATGTGTGCACTCAACTTCCAGAGTTAAACCCATGTGTGGATTCAGCAGTCTGCAAACACTTTCTCTGCAGAGTCCCAAAACAGGCGTTTTCAGTCCATTACCGGCATATGGAAGAAACAGCAGTAAGCCCAGGGAAATATCTGCTTCTAAATCCAAAACGCAGCTATCTAACAGAACGGTTGTCAATGTGTGCACTCAACTTCCAGAGTTAAACCAGTGTGTGGATTCAGCAGTCTGCAAACACTTTCTCTGCAGAGTCCCAAAACAGGCGTTTTCAGCCCATTACCGGCATATGGAAGAAACAGCAGTAAGCACAGGGAAATATCTGCTTCTAAATCCAAAACGCAGCTATCTAACAGAACGGTTGTCAATGTGTGCACTCAACTTCCAGAGTTAAACCGGTGTGTGGATTCAGCAGTCTGCAAACACTTTCTCTGCAGAGTCCCAAAACAGGCGTTTTCAGCCCATTACCGGCATATGGAAGAAACAGCAGTAAGCACAGGGAAATATCTGCTTCTAAATCCAAAACGCAGCTGTATAACAGAACAGTTGTCAATGTGTGCACTCAAGTTCCAGAGTTAAACCCGTGTGTGGATTCAGCAGTCTGCAAACACTTTCTCTGCAGAGTCCCAAAACAGGCGTTTTCAGCCCATTACCGGCATATGGAAGAAACAGCAGTAAGCACAGGGAAATATCTGCTTCTAAATCCAAAACGCAGCTCTCTAACAGAACGGTTGTCAATGTGTGCACTCAACTTCCAGAGTTAAACCCGTGTGTGGATTCAGCAGTCTGCAAACACTTTCTCTGCAGAGTCCCAAAACAGGCGTTTTCAGCCCATTACCGGCATATGGAAGAAACAGCAGTAAGCACAGGGAAATATCTGCTTCTAAATCCAAAACGCAGCTATCTAAAAGAACGGTTGTCAATGTGTGCACTCAACTTCCAGAGTTAAACCCGTGTGTGGATTCAGCAGTCTGCAAACACTTTCTCTGCAGAGTCCCAAAACAGGCGTTTTCAGCCCATTACCGGCATATGGAAGAAACAGCAGTAAGCACAGGGAAATATCTGCTTCTAAATCCAAAACGCAGCTATCTAACAGAACGGTTGTCAATGTGTGCACTCAACTTCCAGAGTTAAACCCGTGTGTGGATTCAGCAGTCTGCAAACACTTTCTCTGCAGAGTCCCAAAACAGGCGTTTTCAGCCCAATACCGGCATATGGAAGAAACAGCAGAAAGCACCGGGAAATATCTGCTTCTAAATCCAAAACGCAGCTATCTAACAGAACGGTTGTCAATGTGTGCACTCAACTTCCAGAGTTAAACCCGTGTGTGGATTCAGCAGTCTGCAAACACTTTCTCTGCAGAGTCCCAAAACAGGCGTTTTCAGCCCATTACCGGCATATGGAAGAAACAGCAGTAAGCACAGGGAAATATCTGCTTCTAAATCCAAAACGCAGCTATCTAACAGAACGGTTGTCAATGTGTGCACTCAACTTCCAGAGTTAAACCCGTGTGTGGATTCAGCAGTCTGCAAACACTTTCTCTGCAGAGTCCCAAAACAGGCGTTTTCAGCCCATTACCGGCATATGGAAGAAACAGCAGTAAGCACAGGGAAATATCTGCTTCTAAATCCAAAACGCAGCTATCTAACAGAACGGTTGTCAATGTGTGCACTCAACTTCCAGAGTTAAACCGGTGTGTGGATTCAGCAGTCTGCAAACACTTTCTCTGCAGAGTCCCAAAACAGGCGTTTTCAGCCCATTACCGGCATATGGAAGAAACAGCAGTAAGCACAGGGAAATATCTGCTTCTAAATCCAAAACGCAGCTATCTAACAGAACGGTTGTCAATGTGTGCACTCAACTTCCAGAGTTAAACCCGTGTGTGGATTCAGCAGTCTGCAAACCCTTTCTCTGCAGAGTCCCAAAACAGGCGTTTTCAGCCCATTACCGGCATATGGAAGAAACAGCAGTAAGCACAGGGAAATATCTGCTTCTAAATCCAAAACGCAGCTATCTAACAGAACGGTTGTCAATGTGTGCACTCAACTTCCAGAGTTAAACCCGTGTGTGGATTCAGCAATCTGCAAACACTTTCTCTGCAGAGTCCCAAAACAGGCGTTTTCAGCCCATTACCGGCATATGGAAGAAACAGCAGTAAGCCCAGGGAAATATCTGCTTCTAAATCCAAAACGCAGCTATCTAACAGAACGGTTGTCAATGTGTGCACTCAACTTCCAGAGTTAAACCCGTGTGTGGATTCAGCAGTCTGCAAACACTTTCTCTGCAGAGTCCCAAAACAGGCGTTTTCAGTCCATTACCGGCATATGGAAGAAACAGCAGTAAGCCCAGGGAAATATCTGCTTCTAAATCCAAAACGCAGCTATCTAACAGAACGGTTGTCAATGTGTGCACTCAACTTCCAGAGTTAAACCGGTGTGTGGATTCAGCAGTCTGCAAACACTTTCTCTGCAGAGTCCCAAAACAGGCGTTTTCAGCCCATTACCGGCATATGGAAGAAACAGCAGTAAGCACAGGGAAATATCTGCTTCTAAATCCAAAACGCAGCTATCTAACAGAACGGTTGTCAATGTGTGCACTCAACTTCCAGAGTTAAACCCGTGTGTGGATTCAGCAGTCTGCAAACACTTTCTCTGCAGAGTCCCAAAACAGGCGTTTTCAGCCCATTACCGGCATATGGAAGAAACAGCAGTAAGCACAGGGAAATATCTGCTTCTAAATCCAAAACGCAGCTATATAACAGAACAGTTGTCAATGTGTGCACTCAAGTTCCAGAGTTAAACCCGTGTGTGGATTCAGCAGTCTGCAAACACTTTCTCTGCAGAGTCCCAAAACAGGCGTTTTCAGCCCATTACCGGCATATGGAAGAAACAGCAGTAAGCCCAGGGAAATATCTGCTTCTAAATCAAAAACGCAGCTATCTAACAGAACGGTTGTCAATGTGTGCACTCAACTTCCAGAGTTAAACCCGTGTGTGGATTCAGCAGTCTGCAAACACTTTCTCTGCAGAGTCCCAAAACAGGCGTTTTCAGTCCATTACCGGCATATGGAAGAAACAGCAGTAAGCCCAGGGAAATATCTGCTTCTAAATCCAAAACGCAGCTATCTAACAGAACGGTTGTCAATGTGTGCACTCAACTTCCAGAGTTAAACCCGTGTGTGGATTCAGCAGTCTGCAAACATCTTCTCTGCAGAGTCCCACAACAGGCGTTTTCAGCCCATTACCGGCATATGGAAGAAACAGCAGTAAGCACAGGGAAATATCTGCTTCTATATCCAAAACGCAGCTATCTAACAGAACGGTTGTCAATGTGTGCACTCAACTTCCAGAGTTAAACCCGTGTGTGGATTCAGCAGTCTGCAAACACTTTCTCTGCAGAGTCCCAAAACAGGCGTTTTCAGCCCATTACCGGCATATGGAAGAAACAGCTGTAAGCACAGGGAAATATCTGCTTCTAAATCCAAAACGCAGCTATCTAACAGAACGGTTGTCAATGTGTGCACTCAACTTCCAGAGTTAAACCCGTGTGTGGATTCAGCAGTCTGCAAACACTTTCTCTGCAGAGTCCCAAAACAGGCGTTTTCAGCCCATTACCGGCATATGGAAGAAACAGCAGTAAGCACAGGGAAATATCTGCTTCTAAATCCAAAACGCAGCTATCTAACAGAACGGTTGTCAATGTGTGCACTCAACTTCCAGAGTTAAACCCGTGTGTGGATTCAGCAGTCTGCAAACACTTTCTCTGCAGAGTCCCAAAACAGGCGTTTTCAGCCCATTACCGGCATATGGAAGAAACAGCAGTAAGCACAGGGAAATATCTGCTTCTAAATCCAAAACGCAGCTATCTAACAGAACGGTTGTCAATGTGTGCACTCAACTTCCAGAGTTAAACCCGTGTGTGGATTCAGCAGTCTGCAAACACTTTCTCTGCAGAGTCCCAAAACAGGCGTTTTCAGCCCATTACCGGCATATGGAAGAAACAGCAGTAAGCACAGGGAAATATCTGCTTCTAAATCCAAAACGCAGCTATCTAACAGAACGGTTGTCAATGTGTGCACTCAACTTCCAGAGTTAAACCGGTGTGTGGATTCAGCAGTCTGCAAACACTTTCTCTGCAGAGTCCCAAAACAGGCGTTTTCAGCCCATTACCGGCATATGGAAGAAACAGCAGTAAGCACAGGGAAATATCTGCTTCTAAATCCAAAACGCAGCTATCTAACAGAACGGTTGTCAATGTGTGCACTCAACTTCCAGAGTTAAACCCGTGTGTGGATTCAGCAGTCTGCAAACACTTTCTCTGCAAAGTCCCAAAACAGGGGTTTTCAGCCCATTACCGTCATAAGGAAGAAACAGCAGTAAGCACAGGGAAATATCTGCTTCTAAATCCAAAACGCAGCTATCTAACAGAACGGTTGTCAATGTGTGCACTCAACTTCCAGAGTTAAACCCGTGTGTGGATTCAGCAGTCTGCAAACACTTTCTCTGCTGAGTCCCAAAACAGGCGTTTTCAGCCCATTACCGGCATATGGAAGAAACAGCAGTAAGCACAGTGAAATATCTTCTTCTAAATCCAAAACGCAGCTATCTAACAGAACGGTTGTCAATGTGTGCACTCAACTTCCAGAGTTAAACCCGTGTGTGGATTCAGCAGTCTGCAAACACTTTCTCTGCAGAGTCCCAAAACAGGCTTTTTCAGCCCATTACCGGCATATGGAAGAAACAGCAGTAAGCACAGGGAAATATCTGCTTCTAAATCCAAAACGCAGCTATCTAACAGAACGGTTGTCAATGTGTGCACTCAACTTCCAGAGTTAAACCCGTGTGTGGATTCAGCAGTCTGCAACACTTTCTCTGCAGAGTCCCAAAACAGGCGTTTTCAGCCCATTACCGGCATATGGAAGAAACAGCAGTAAGCACAGGGAAATATCTGCTTCTAAATCCAAAACGCAGCTATATAACAGAACAGTTGTCAATGTGTGCACTCAAGTTCCAGAGTTAAACCCGTGTGTGGATTCAGCAGTCTGCAAACACTTTCTCTGTAGAGTCCCAAAACAGGCGTTTTCAGCCCATTACCGGCATATGGAAGAAACAGCAGTAAGCCCAGGGAAATATCTGCTTATAAATCCAAAACGCAGCTATCTAACAGAACGGTTGTCAATGTGTGCACTCAACTTCCAGAGTTAAACCCGTGTGTGGATTCAGCAGTCTGCAAACACTTTCTCTGCAGAGTCCCAAAACAGGCGTTTTCAGCCCATTACCGGCATATGGAAGAAACAGCAGTAAGCCCAGGGAAATATCTGCTTCTAAATCCAAAACGCAGCTATCTAACAGAACGGTTGTCAATGTGTGCACTCAACTTCCAGAGTTAAACCCGTGTGTGGATTCAGCAGTCTGCAAACACTTTCTCTGCAGAGTCCCAAAACTGGCGTTTTCAGCCCATTACCGGCATATGGAAGAAACAGCAGTAAGCCCAGGGAAATATCTGCTTCTAAATCCAAAACGCAGCTATCTAACAGAACGGTTGTCAATGTGTGCACTCAACTTCCAGAGTTAAACCCGTGTGTGGATTCAGCAGTCTGCAAACATCTTCTCTGCAGAGTCCCAAAACAGGCGTTTTCAGCCCATTACCGGCATATGGAAGAAACAGCAGTAAGCACAGGGAAATATCTGCTTCTAAATCCAAAACGCAGCTATCTAACAGAACGGTTGTCAATGTGTGCACTCAACTTCCAGAGTTAAACCCGTGTGTGGATTCAGCAGTCTGCAAACACTTTCTCTGCTGAGTCCCAAAACAGGCGTTTTCAGCCCATTACCGGCATATGGAAGAAACAGCAGTAAGCACAGTGAAATATCTTCTTCTAAATCCAAAACGCAGCTATCTAACAGAACGGTTGTCAATGTGTGCACTCAACTTCCAGAGTTAAACCCGTGTGTGGATTCAGCAGTCTGCAAACACTTTCTCTGCAGAGTCCCAAAACAGGCTTTTTCAGCCCATTACCGGCATATGGAAGAAACAGCAGTAAGCACAGGGAAATATCTGCTTCTAAATCCAAAACGCAGCTATCTAACAGAACGGTTGTCAATGTGTGCACTCAACTTCCAGAGTTAAACCCCTGTGTGGATTCAGCAGTCTGCAACACTTTCTCTGCAGAGTCCCAAAACAGGCGTTTTCAGCCCATTACCGGCATATGGAAGAAACAGCAGTAAGCACAGGGAAATATCTGCTTTTAAATCCAAAACGCAGCTATATAACAGAACAGTTGTCAATGTGTGCACTCAAGTTCCAGAGTTAAACCCGTGTGTGGATTCAGCAGTCTGCAAACACTTTCTCTGCAGAGTCCCAAAACAGGCGTTTTCAGCCCATTACCGGCATATGGAAGAAACAGCAGTAAGCCCAGGGAAATATCTGCTTATAAATCCAAAACGCAGCTATCTAACAGAACGGTTGTCAATGTGTGCACTCAACTTCCAGAGTTAAACCCGTGTGTGGATTCAGCAGTCTGCAAACACTTTCTCTGCAGAGTCCCAAAACAGGCGTTTTCAGCCCATTACCGGCATATGGAAGAAACAGCAGTAAGCCCAGGGAAATATCTGCTTCTAAATCCAAAACGCAGCTATCTAACAGAACGGTTGTCAATGTGTGCACTCAACTTCCAGAGTTAAACCCGTGTGTGGATTCAGCAGTCTGCAAACACTTTCTCTGCAGAGTCCCAAAACAGGCGTTTTCAGTCCATTACCGGCATATGGAAGAAACAGCAGTAAGCCCAGGGAAATATCTGCTTCTAAATCCAAAACGCAGCTATCTAACAGAACGGTTGTCAATGTGTGCTCTCAACTTCCAGAGTTAAACCCGTGTGTGGATTCAGCAGTCTGCAAACATCTTCTCTGCAGAGTCCCACAACAGGCGTTTTCAGCCCATTACCGGCATATGGAAGAAACAGCAGTAAGCACAGGGAAATATCTGCTTCTAAATCCAAAACGCAGCTATCTAACAGAACGGTTGTCAATGTGTGCACTCAACTTCCAGAGTTAAACCCGTGTGTGGATTCAGCAGTCTGCAAACACTTTCTCTGCAGAGTCCCAAAACAGGCGTTTTCAGCCCATTACCGGCATATGGAAGAAACAGCAGTAAGCCCAGGGAAATATCTGCTTCTAAATCCAAAACGCAGCTATCTAACAGAACGGTTGTCAATGTGTGCACTCAACTTCCAGAGTTAAACCCGTGTGTGGATTCAGCAGTCTGCAAACATCTTCTCTGCAGAGTCCCACAACAGGCGTTTTCAGCCCATTACCGGCATATGGAAGAAACAGCAGTAAGCACAGGGAAATATCTGCTTCTAAATCCAAAACGCAGCTATCTAACAGAACGGTTGTCAATGTGTGCACTCAACTTCCAGAGTTAAACCCGTGTGTGGATTCAGCAGTCTGCAAACACTTTCTCTGCAGAGTCCGAAAACAGGCGTTTTCAGCCCATTACCGGCATATGGAAGAAACAGCAGTAAGCACAGGGAAATATCTGCTCCTAAATCCAAAACGCAGCTATATAACAGAACAGTTGTCAATGTGTGCACTCAAGTTCCAAAGTTAAACCCGTGTGTGGATTCAGCAGTCTGCAAACACTTTCTCTGCAGAGTCCCAAAACAGGCGTTTTCAGCCCATTACCGGCATATGGAAGAAACAGCAGTAAGCACAGGGAAATATCTGCTTCTAAATCCAAAACGCAGCTATCTAACAGAACGGTTGTCAATGTGTGCACTCAACTTCCAGAGTTAAACCCGTGTGTGGATTCAGCAGTCTGCAAACACTTTCTCTGCAGAGTCCCAAAACAGGCGTTTTCAGCCCATTACCGGCATATGGAAGAAACAGCAGTAAGCCCAGGGAAATATCTGCTTCTAAATCCAAAACGCAGCTATCTAACAGAACGGTTGTCAATGTGTGCACTCAACTTCCAGAGTTAAACCCGTGTGTGGATTCAGCAGTCTGCAAACACTTTCTCTGCAGAGTCCCAAAACAGGCGTTTTCAGTCCATTACCGGCATATGGAAGGAACAGCAGTAAGCCCAGGGAAATATCTGCTTCTAAATCCAAAACGCAGCTATCTAACAGAACGGTTGTCAATGTGTGCACTCAACTTCCAGAGTTAAACCCGTGTGTGGATTCAGCAGTCTGCAAACATCTTCTCTGCAGAGTCCCACAACAGGCGTTTTCAGCCCATTACCGGCATATGGAAGAAACAGCAGTAAGCACAGGGAAATATCTGCTTCTAAATCCAAAACGCAGCTATCTAACAGAACGGTTGTCATTGTGTGCACTCAACTTCCAGAGTTAAACCCGTGTGTGGATTCAGCAGTCTGCAAACACTTTCTCTGCAGAGTCCCAAAACAGGCGTTTTCAGCCCATTACCGGCATATGGAAGAAACAGCAGTAAGCACAGGGAAATATCTGCTTCTAAATCCAAAACGCAGCTATCTAACAGAACGGTTGTCAATGTGTGCACTCAACTTCCAGAGTTAAACCCGTGTGTGGATTCAGCAGTCTGCAAACACTTTCTCTGCAGAGTCCCAAAACAGGCGTTTTCAGCCCATTACCGGCATATGGAAGAAACAGCAGTAAGCCCAGGGAAATATCTGCTTCTAAATCCAAAACGCAGCTATCTAACAGAACGGTTGTCAATGTGTGCACTCAACTTCCAGAGTTAAACCCGTGTGTGGATTCAGCAGTCTGCAAACATCTTCTCGGCAGAGTCCCAAAACAGGCGTTTTCAGCCCATTACCGGCATATGGAAGAAACAGCAGTAAGCACAGGGAAATATCTGCTTCTAAATCCAAAACGCAGCTATCTAACAGAACGGTTGTCAATGTGTGACTCAACTTCCAGAGTTAAACCCGTGTGTGGATTCAGCAGTCTGCAAACACTTTCTCTGCAGAGTCCCAAAACAGGCGTTTTCAGCCCATTACCGGCATATGGAAGAAACAGCAGTAAGCACAGGGAAATATCTGCTTCTAAATCCAAAACGCAGCTATCTAACAGAACGGTTGTCAATGTGTGCACTCAACTTCCAGAGTTAAACCCGTGTGTGGATTCAGCAGTCTGCAAACACTTTCTCTGCAGAGTCCCAAAACAGGCGTTTTCAGCCCATTACCGGCATGTGGAAGAAACAGCAGTAAGCACAGGGAAATATCTGCTTCTAAATCCAAAACGCAGCTATCTAACAGAACGGTTGTCAATGTGTGCACTCAACTTCCAGAGTTAAACCCGTGTGTGGATTCAGCAGTCTGCAAACACTTTCTCTGCAGAGTCCCAAAACAGGCGTTTTCAGCCCATTACCGGCATATGGAAGAAACAGCAGTAAGCACAGGGAAATATCTGCTTCTAAATCCAAAACGCAGCTATCTAACAGAACGGTTGTCAATGTGTGCACTCAACTTCCAGAGTTAAACCCGTGTGTGGATTCAGCAGTCTGCAAACACTTTCTCTGCAGAGTCCCAAAACAGGCGTTTTCAGCCCATTACCGGCATACGGAAGAAACAGCAGTAAGCCCAGGGAAATATCTGCTTCTAAATCCAAAACGCAGCTATCTAACAGAACGGTTGTCAATGTGTGCACTCAACTTCCAGAGTTAAACCCGTGTGTGGATTCAGCAGTCTGCAAACATCTTCTCTGCAGAGTCCCAAAACAGGCGTTTTCAGCCCATTACCGGCATATGGAAGAAACAGCAGTAAGCACAGGGAAATATCTGCTTCTAAATCCAAAACGCAGCTATCTAACAGAACGGTTGTCAATGTGTGCACTCAACTTCCAGAGTTAAACCCGTGTGTGGATTCAGCAGTCTGCAAACACTTTCTCTGCTGAGTCCCAAAACAGGGGTTTTCAGCCCATTACCGGCATATGGAAGAAACAGCAGTAAGCACAGTGAAATATCTTCTTCTAAATCCAAAACGCAGCTATCTAACAGAACGGTTGTCAATGTGTGCACTCAACTTCCAGAGTTAAACCGGTGTGTGGATTCAGCAGTCTGCAAACACTTTCTCTGCAGAGTCCCAAAACAGGCGTTTTCAGCCCATTACTGGCATATGGAAGAAACAGCAGTAAGCACAGGGAAATATCTGCTTCTAAATCCAAAACGCAGCTATCTAACAGAACGGTTGTCAATGTGTGCACTCAACTTCCAGAGTTAAACCCGTGTGTGGATTCAGCAGTCTGCAAACATCTTCTCTGCAGAGTCCCAAAACAGGCGTTTTCAGCCCATTACCGGCATATGGAAGAAACAGCAGTAAGCCCAGGGAAATATCTGCTTATAAATCCAAAACGCAGCTATCTAACAGAACGGTTGTCAATGTGTGCACTCAACTTCCAGAGTTAAACCCGTGTGTGGATTCAGCAGTCTGCAAACACTTTCTCTGCAGAGTCCCAAAACAGGCGTTTTCAGCCCATTACCGGCATACGGAAGAAACAGCAGTAAGCACAGGGAAATATCTGCTTCTAAATCCAAAACGCAGCTATCTAACAGAACGGTTGTCAATGTGTGCACTCAACTTCCAGAGTTAAACCCGTGTGTGGATTCAGCAGTCTGCAAACACTTTCTCTGCAGAGTCCCAAAACAGGCGTTTTCAGCCCATTACCGGCATATGGAAGAAACAGCAGTAAGCACAGTGAAATATCTTCTTCTAAATCCAAAACGCAGCTATCTAACAGAACGGTTGTCAATGTGTGCACTCAACTTCCAGATTTAAACCGGTGTGTGGATTCAGCAGTCTGCAAACACTTTCTCTGCAGAGTCCCAAAACAGGCGTTTTCAGCCCATTACCGGCATATGGAAGAAACAGCAGTAAGCACAGGGAAATATCTGCTTCTAAATCCAAAACGCAGCTGTATAACAGAACAGTTGTCAATGTGTGCACTCAAGTTCCAGAGTTAAACCCGTGTGTGGATTCAGCAGTCTGCAAACACTTTCTCTGCAGAGTCCCAAAACAGGCGTTTTCAGCCCATTACCGGCATATGGAAGAAACAGCAGTAAGCCCAGGGAAATATCTGCTTCTAAATCCAAAACGCAGCTATCTAACAGAACGGTTGTCAATGTGTGCACTCAACTTCCAGAGTTAAACCCGTGTGTGGATTCAGCAGTCTGCAAACACTTTCTCTGCAGAGTCCCAAAACAGGCGTTTTCAGTCCATTACCGGCATATGGAAGAAACAGCAGTAAGCCCAGGGAAATATCTGCTTCTAAATCCAAAACGCAGCTATCTAACAGAACGGTTGTCAATGTGTGCACTCAACTTCCAGAGTTAAACCAGTGTGTGGATTCAGCAGTCTGCAAACACTTTCTCTGCAGAGTCCCAAAACAGGCGTTTTCAGCCCATTACCGGCATATGGAAGAAACAGCAGTAAGCACAGGGAAATATCTGCTTCTAAATCCAAAACGCAGCTATCTAACAGAACGGTTGTCAATGTGTGCACTCAACTTCCAGAGTTAAACCCGTGTGTGGATTCAGCAGTCTGCAAACACTTTCTCTGCAGAGTCCCAAAACAGGCGTTTTCAGCCCATTACCGGCATATGGAAGAAACAGCAGTAAGCACAGGGAAATATCTGCTTCTAAATCCAAAACGCAGCTATCTAACAGAACGGTTGTCAATGTGTGCACTCAACTTCCAGAGTTAAACCCGTGTGTGGATTCAGCAGTCTGCAAACACTTTCTCTGCAGAGTCCCAAAACAGGCGTTTTCAGCCCATTACCGGCATATGGAAGAAACAGCAGTAAGCACAGGGAAATATCTGCTTCTAAATCCAAAACGCAGCTGTATAACAGAACAGTTGTCAATGTGTGCACTCAAGTTCCAGAGTTAAACCCGTGTGTGGATTCAGCAGTCTGCAAACACTTTCTCTGCAGAGTCCCAAAACAGGCGTTTTCAGCCCATTACCGGCATATGGAAGAAACAGCAGTAAGCACAGGGAAATATCTGCTTCTAAATCCAAAACGCAGCTATCTAACAGAACGGTTGTCAATGTGTGCACTCAACTTCCAGAGTTAAACCCGTGTGTGGATTCAGCAGTCTGCAAACACTTTCTCTGCAGAGTCCCAAAACAGGCGTTTTCAGCCCATTACCGGCATATGGAAGAAACAGCAGTAAGCACAGGGAAATATCTGCTTCTAAATCCAAAACGCAGCTATCTAAAAGAACGGTTGTCAATGTGTGCACTCAACTTCCAGAGTTAAACCCGTGTGTGGATTCAGCAGTCTGCAAACACTTTCTCTGCAGAGTCCCAAAACAGGCGTTTTCAGCCCATTACCGGCATATGGAAGAAACAGCAGTAAGCACAGGGAAATATCTGCTTCTAAATCCAAAACGCAGCTATCTAACAGAACGGTTGTCAATGTGTGCACTCAACTTCCAGAGTTAAACCCGTGTGTGGATTCAGCAGTCTGCAAACACTTTCTCTGCAGAGTCCCAAAACAGGCGTTTTCAGCCCAATACCGGCATATGGAAGAAACAGCAGAAAGCACCGGGAAATATCTGCTTCTAAATCCAAAACGCAGCTATCTAACAGAACGGTTGTCAATGTGTGCACTCAACTTCCAGAGTTAAACCCGTGTGTGGATTCAGCAGTCTGCAAACACTTTCTCTGCAGAGTCCCAAAACAGGCGTTTTCAGCCCATTACCGGCATATGGAAGAAACAGCAGTAAGCACAGGGAAATATCTGCTTCTAAATCCAAAACGCAGCTATCTAACAGAACGGTTGTCAATGTCTGCACTCAACTTCCAGAGTTAAACCCGTGTGTGGATTCAGCAGTCTGCAAACATCTTCTCTGCAGAGTCCCAAAACAGGCGTTTTCAGCCCATTACCGGCATATGGAAGAAACAGCAGTAAGCACAGGGAAATATCTGCTTCTAAATCCAAAACGCAGCTATCTAACAGAACGGTTGTCAATGTGTGCACTCAACTTCCAGAGTTAAACCCGTGTGTGGATTCAGCAGTCTGCAAACACTTTCTCTGCTGAGTCCCAAAACAGGCGTTTTCAGCCCATTACCGGCATATGGAAGAAACAGCAGTAAGCACAGTGAAATATCTTCTTCTAAATCCAAAACGCAGCTATCTAACAGAACGGTTGTCAATGTGTGCACTCAACTTCCAGAGTTAAACCGGTGTGTGGATTCAGCAGTCTGCAAACACTTTCTCTGCAGAGTCCCAAAACAGGCGTTTTCAGCCCATTACCGGCATATGGAAGAAACAGCAGTAAGCACAGGGAAATATCTGCTTCTAAATCCAAAACGCAGCTATCTAACAGAACGGTTGTCAATGTGTGCACTCAACTTCCAGAGTTAAACCGGTGTGTGGATTCAGCAGTCTGCAAACACTTTCTCTGCAGAGTCCCAAAACAGGCGTTTTCAGCCCATTACCGGCATATGGAAGAAACAGCAGTAAGCACAGGGAAATATCTGCTTCTAAATCCAAAACGCAGCTATCTAACAGAACGGTTGTCAATGTGTGCACTCAACTTCCAGAGTTAAACCCGTGTGTGGATTCAGCAGTCTGCAAACACTTTCTCTGCAGAGTCCCAAAACAGGCGTTTTCAGCCCATTACCGGCATATGGAAGAAACAGCAGTAAGCACAGGGAAATATCTGCTTCTAAATCCAAAACGCAGCTATCTAACAGAACGGTTGTCAATGTGTGCACTCAACTTCCAGAGTTAAACCCGTGTGTGGATTCAGCAATCTGCAAACACTTTCTCTGCAGAGTCCCAAAACAGGCGTTTTCAGCCCTTTACCGGCATATGGAAGAAACAGCAGTAAGCCCAGGGAAATATCTGCTTCTAAATCCAAAACGCAGCTATCTAACAGAACGGTTGTCAATGTGTGCACTCAACTTCCAGAGTTAAACCCGTGTGTGGATTCAGCAGTCTGCAAACACTTTCTCTGCAGAGTCCCAAAACAGGCGTTTTCAGTCCATTACCGGCATATGGAAGAAACAGCAGTAAGCCCAGGGAAATATCTGCTTCTAAATCCAAAACGCAGCTATCTAACAGAACGGTTGTCAATGTGTGCACTCAACTTCCAGAGTTAAACCGGTGTGTGGATTCAGCAGTCTGCAAACACTTTCTCTGCAGAGTCCCAAAACAGGCGTTTTCAGCCCATTACCGGCATATGGAAGAAACAGCAGTAAGCACAGGGAAATATCTGC
Organism: Aotus nancymaae; assembly: GCF_030222135.1. Taxonomy (NCBI): domain Eukaryota; kingdom Metazoa; phylum Chordata; class Mammalia; order Primates; family Aotidae; genus Aotus; species Aotus nancymaae. The sequence goes on from NW_026988870.1 coordinate 105,376, forward strand.
TTCTAAATCCAAAACGCAGCTATCTAACAGAACGGTTGTCAATGTGTGCACTCAACTTCCAGAGTTAAACCCGTGTGTGGATTCAGCAGTCTGCAAACACTTTCTCTGCAGAGTCCCAAAACAGGCGTTTTCAGCCCATTACCGGCATATGGAAGAAACAGCAGTAAGCACAGGGAAATATCTGCTTCTAAATCCAAAACGCAGCTATATAACAGAACAGTTGTCAATGTGTGCACTCAAGTTCCAGAGTTAAACCCGTGTGTGGATTCAGCAGTCTGCAAACAGTTTCTCTGCAGAGTCCCAAAACAGGCGTTTTCAGCCCATTACCGGCATATGGAAGAAACAGCAGTAAGCCCAGGGAAATATCTGCTTCTAAATCCAAAACGCAGCTATCTAACAGAACGGTTGTCAATGTGTGCACTCAACTTCCAGAGTTAAACCCGTGTGTGGATTCAGCAGTCTGCAAACACTTTCTCTGCAGAGTCCCAAAACAGGCGTTTTCAGTCCATTACCGGCATATGGAAGAAACAGCAGTAAGCCCAGGGAAATATCTGCTTCTAAATCCAAAACGCAGCTATCTAACAGAACGGTTGTCAATGTGTGCACTCAACTTCCAGAGTTAAACCCGTGTGTGGATTCAGCAGTCTGCAAACATCTTCTCTGCAGAGTCCCACAACAGGCGTTTTCAGCCCATTACCGGCATATGGAAGAAACAGCAGTAAGCACAGGGAAATATCTGCTTCTATATCCAAAACGCAGCTATCTAACAGAACGGTTGTCAATGTGTGCACTCAACTTCCAGAGTTAAACCCGTGTGTGGATTCAGCAGTCTGCAAACACTTTCTCTGCAGAGTCCCAAAACAGGCGTTTTCAGCCCATTACCGGCATATGGAAGAAACAGCTGTAAGCACAGGGAAATATCTGCTTCTAAATCCAAAACGCAGCTATCTAACAGAACGGTTGTCAATGTGTGCACTCAACTTCCAGAGTTAAACCCGTGTGTGGATTCAGCAGTCTGCAAACACTTTCTCTGCAGAGTCCCAAAACAGGCGTTTTCAGCCCATTACCGGCATATGGAAGAAACAGCAGTAAGCACAGGGAAATATCTGCTTCTAAATCCAAAACGCAGCTATCTAACAGAACGGTTGTCAATGTGTGCACTCAACTTCCAGAGTTAAACCCGTGTGTGGATTCAGCAGTCTGCAAACACTTTCTCTGCAGAGTCCCAAAACAGGCGTTTTCAGCCCATTACCGGCATATGGAAGAAACAGCAGTAAGCACAGGGAAATATCTGCTTCTAAATCCAAAACGCAGCTATCTAACAGAACGGTTCTCAATGTGTGCACTCAACTTCCAGAGTTAAACCCGTGTGTGGATTCAGCAGTCTGCAAACACTTTCTCTGCAGAGTCCCAAAACAGGCGTTTTCAGCCCATTACCGGCATATGGAAGAAACAGCAGTAAGCACAGGGAAATATCTGCTTCTAAATCCAAAACGCAGCTATCTAACAGAACGGTTGTCAATGTGTGCACTCAACTTCCAGAGTTAAACCCGTGTGTGGATTCAGCAGTCTGCAAACACTTTCTCTGCAGAGTCCCAAAACAGGCGTTTTCAGCCCATTACCGGCATATGGAAGAAACAGCAGTAAGCACAGGGAAATATCTGCTTCTAAATCCAAAACGCAGCTATCTAACAGAACGGTTGTCAATGTGTGCACTCAACTTCCAGAGTTAAACCCGTGTGTGGATTCAGCAGTCTGCAAACACTTTCTCTGCAAAGTCCCAAAACAGGGGTTTTCAGCCCATTACCGTCATAAGGAAGAAACAGCAGTAAGCACAGGGAAATATCTGCTTCTAAATCCAAAACGCAGCTATCTAACAGAACGGTTGTCAATGTGTGCACTCAACTTCCAGAGTTAAACCCGTGTGTGGATTCAGCAGTCTGCAAACACTTTCTCTGCAGAGTCCCAAAACAGGCGTTCTCAGCTCATTACCGGCATATGGAAGAAACAGCAGTAAGCACAGGGAAATATCTGCTTCTAAATCCAAAACGCAGCTATCTAACAGAACGGTTGTCAATGTGTGCACTCAACTTCCAGAGTTAAACCCGTGTGTGGATTCAGCAGTCTGCAAACACTTTCTCTGCAGAGTCCCAAAACAGGCGTTTTCAGCCCATTACCGGCATATGGAAGAAACAGCAGTAAGCACAGGGAAATATCTGCTTCTAAATCCAAAACGCAGCTATCTAACAGAACGGTTGTCAATGTGTGCACTCAACTTCCAGAGTTAAACCCGTGTGTGGATTCAGCAGTCTGCAAACACTTTCTCTGCAGAGTCCCAAAACAGGCGTTTTCAGCCCATTACCAGCATATGGAAGAAACAGCAGTAAGCACAGGGAAATATCTGCTTCTAAATCCAAAACGCAGCTATCTAACAGAACGGTTGTCAATGTGTGCACTCAACTTCCAGAGTTAAACCGGTGTGTGGATTCAGCAGTCTGCAAACACTTTCTCTGCAGAGTCCCAAAACAGGCGTTTTCAGCCCATTACTGGCATATGGAAGAAACAGCAGTAAGCACAGTGAAATATCTGCTTCTAAATCCAAAACGCAGCTATCTAACAGAACGGTTGTCAATGTGTGCACTCAACTTCCAGAGTTAAACCCGTGTTTGGATTCAGTAGTCTGCAAACACTTTCTCTGCAGAGTCCCAAAACAGGCGTTTTCAGCCCATTACCGGCATATGGAAGAAACAGCAGTAAGCCCAGGGAAATATCTGCTTCTAAATCCAAAACGCAGCTATCTAACAGAACGGTTGTCAATGTGTGCACTCAACTTCCAGAGTTAAACCCGTGTGTGGATTCAGCAGTCTGCAAACACTTTCTCTGCAGAGTCCCAAAACAGGCGTTTTCAGCCCATTACCGGCATATGGAAGAAACAGCAGTAAGCACAGGGAAATATCTGCTTCTAAATCCAAAACGCAGCTATCTAACAGAACGGTTGTCAATGTGTGCACTCAACTTCCAGAGTTAAACCCGTGTGTGGATTCAGCAGTCTGCAAACACTTTCTCTGCAGAGTCCCAAAACAGGCGTTTTCAGCCCAATACCTGCATATGGAAGAAACAGCAGAAAGCACAGGGAAATATCTGCTTCTAAATCCAAAACGCAGCTATCTAACAGAACGGTTGTCAATGTGTGCACTCAACTTCCAGAGTTAAACCCGTGTGTGGATTCAGCAGTCTGCAAACACTTTCTCTGCAGAGTCCCAAAACAGGCGTTTTCAGCCCATTACCGGCATATGGAAGAAACAGCAGTAAGCACAGGGAAATATCTGCTTCTAAATCCAAAACGCAGCTATCTAACAGAACGGTTGTCAATGTGTGCACTCAACTTCCAGAGTTAAACCCGTGTGTGGATTCAGCAGTCTGCAAACATCTTCTCTGCAGAGTCCCAAAACAGGCGTTTTCAGCCCATTACCGGCATATGGAAGAAACAGCAGTAAGCACAGGGAAATATCTGCTTCTAAATCCAAAACGCAGCTATCTAACAGAACGGTTGTCAATGTGTGCACTCAACTTCCAGAGTGAAACCCGTGTGTGGATTCAGCAGTCTGCAAACACTTTCTCTGCAGAGTCCCAAAACAGGCGTTTTCAGCCCATTACCGGCATATGGAAGAAACAGCAGTAAGCACAGTGAAATATCTTCTTCTAAATCCAAAACGCAGCTATCTAACAGAACGGTTGTCAATGTGTGCACTCAACTTCCAGAGTTAAACCGGTGTGTGGATTCAGCAGTCTGCAAACACTTTCTCTGCAGAGTCCCAAAACAGGCGTTTTCAGCCCATTACCGGCATATGGAAGAAACAGCAGTAAGCACAGGGAAATATCTGCTTCTAAATCCAAAACGCAGCTATCTAACAGAACGGTTGTCAATGTGTGCACTCAACTTCCAGAGTTAAACCCGTGTGTGGATTCAGCAGTCTGCAACACTTTCTCTGCAGAGTCCCAAAACAGGCGTTTTCAGCCCATTACCGGCATATGGAAGAAACAGCAGTAAGCACAGGGAAATATCTGCTTCTAAATCCAAAACGCAGCTATATAACAGAAAAGTTGTCAATGTGTGCACTCAAGTTCCAGAGTTAAACCCGTGTGTGGATTCAGCAGTCTGCAAACACTTTCTCTGCAGAGTCCCAAAACAGGCGTTTTCAGCCCATTACCGGCATATGGAAGAAACAGCAGTAAGCCCAGGGAAATATCTGCTTATAAATCCAAAACGCAGCTATCTAACAGAACGGTTGTCAATGTGTGCACTCAACTTCCAGAGTTAAACCCGTGTGTGGATTCAGCAGTCTGCAAACACTTTCTCTGCAGAGTCCCAAAACAGGCGTTTTCAGCCCATTACCGGCATATGGAAGAAACAGCAGTAAGCCCAGGGAAATATCTGCTTCTAAATCCAAAACGCAGCTATCTAACAGAACGGTTGTCAATGTGTGCACTCAACTTCCAGAGTTAAACCCGTGTGTGGATTCAGCAGTCTGCAAACACTTTCTCTGCAGAGTCCCAAAACAGGCGTTTTCAGTCCATTACCGGCATATGGAAGAAACAGCAGTAAGCACAGGGAAATATCTGCTTCTAAATCCAAAACGCAGCTATCTAACAGAACGGTTGTCAATGTGTGCACTCAACTTCCAGAGTTAAACCCGTGTGTGGATTCAGCAGTCTGCAAACATCTTCTCTGCAGAGTCCCAAAACAGGCGTTTTCAGCCCATTACCGGCATATGGAAGAAACAGCAGTAAGCACAGGGAAATATCTGCTTCTAAATCCAAAACGCAGCTATCTAACAGAACGGTTGTCAATGTGTGCACTCAACTTCCAGAGTTAAACCCGTGTGTGGATTCAGCAGTCTGCAAACACTTTCTCTGCAGAGTCCCAAAACAGGCGTTTTCAGCCCATTACCGGCATATGGAAGAAAAAGCAGTAAGCCCAGATAAATATCTGCTTCTAAATCCAAAACGCAGCTATCTAACAGAACGGTTGTCAATGTGTGCACTCAACTTCCAGAGTTAAACCCGTGTGTGGATTCAGCAGTCTGCAAACATCTTCTCTGCAGAGTCCCACAACAGGCGTTTTCAGCCCATTACCGGCATATGGAAGAAACATCAGTAAGCACAGGGAAATATCTGCTTCTAAATCCAAAACGCAGCTATCTAACAGAACGGTTGTCAATGTGTGCACTCAACTTCCAGAGTTAAACCCGTGTGTGGATTCAGCAGTCTGCAAACACTTTCTCTGCAGAGTCCCAAAACAGGCGTTTTCAGCCCATTACCGGCATATGGAAGAAACAGCAGTAAGCACAGGGAAATATCTGCTTCTAAATCCAAAACGCAGCTATCTAACAGAACGGTTGTCAATGTGTGCACTCAACTTCCAGAGTTAAACCCGTGTGTGGATTCAGCAGTCTGCAAACACTTTCTCTGCAGAGTCCGAAAACAGGCGTTTTCAGCCCATTACCGGCATATGGAAGAAACAGCAGTAAGCACAGGGAAATATCTGCTCCTAAATCCAAAACGCAGCTATATAACAGAACAGTTGTCAATGTGTGCACTCAAGTTCCAGAGTTAAACCCGTGTGTGGATTCAGAAGTCTGCAAACACTTTCTCTGCAGAGTCCCAAAACAGGCGTTTTCAGCCCATTACCGGCATATGGAAGAAACAGCAGTAAGCACAGGGAAATATCTGCTTCTAAATCCAAAACGCAGCTATCTAACAGAACGGTTGTCAATGTGTGCACTCAACTTCCAGAGTTAAACCCGTGTGTGGATTCAGCAGTCTGCAAACACTTTCTCTGCAGAGTCCCAAAACAGGCGTTTTCAGCCCATTACCGGCATATGGAAGAAACAGCAGTAAGCCCAGGGAAATATCTGCTTCTAAATCCAAAACGCAGCTATCTAACAGAACGGTTGTCAATGTGTGCACTCAACTTCCAGAGTTAAACCCGTGTGTGGATTCAGCAGTCTGCAAACACTTTCTCTGCAGAGTCCCAAAACAGGCGTTTTCAGTCCATTACCGGCATATGGAAGAAACAGCAGTAAGCCCAGGGAAATATCTGCTTCTAAATCCAAAACGCAGCTATCTAACAGAACGGTTGTCAATGTGTGCACTCAACTTCCAGAGTTAAACCCGTGTGTGGATTCAGCAGTCTGCAAACATCTTCTCTGCAGAGTCCCACAACAGGCGTTTTCAGCCCATTACCGGCATATGGAAGAAACAGCAGTAAGCACAGGGAAATATCTGCTTCTAAATCCAAAACGCAGCTTTCTAACAGAACGGTTGTCAATGTGTGCACTGAACTTCCAGAGTTAAACCCGTGTGTGGATTCAGCAGTCTGCAAACACTTTCTCTGCAGAGTCCCAAAACAGGCGTTTTCAGCCCATTACCGGCATATGGAAGAAACAGCAGTAAGCACAGGGAAATATCTGCTTCTAAATCCAAAACGCAGCTATCTAACAGAACGGTTGTCAATGTGTGCACTCAACTTCCAGAGTTAAACCCGTGTGTGGATTCAGCAGTCTGCAAACACTTTCTCTGCAGAGTCCCAAAACAGGCGTTTTCAGCCCATTACCGGCATATGGAAGAAACAGCAGTAAGCCCAGGGAAATATCTGCTTCTAAATCCAAAACGCAGCTATCTAACAGAACGGTTGTCAATGTGTGCACTCAACTTCCAGAGTTAAACCCGTGTGTGGATTCAGCAGTCTGCAAACATCTTCTCTGCAGAGTCCCAAAACAGGCGTTTTCAGCCCATTACCGGCATATGGAAGAAACAGCAGTAAGCACAGGGAAATATCTGCTTCTAAATCCAAAACGCAGCTATCTAACAGAACGGTTGTCAATGTGTGCACTCAACTTCCAGAGTTAAACCCGTGTGTGGATTCAGCAGTCTGCAAACACTTTCTCTGCAGAGTCCCAAAACAGGCGTTTTCAGCCCATTACCGGCATATGGAAGAAACAGCAGTAAGCACAGGGAAATATCTGCTTCTAAATCCAAAACGCAGCTATCTAACAGAACGGTTGTCAATGTGTGCACTCAACTTCCAGAGTTAAACCCGTGTGTGGATTCAGCAGTCTGCAAACACTTTCTCTGCAGAGTCCCAAAACAGGCGTTTTCAGCCCATTACCGGCATGTGGAAGAAACAGCAGTAAGCACAGGGAAATATCTGCTTCTAAATCCAAAACGCAGCTATCTAACAGAACGGTTGTCAATGTGTGCACTCAACTTCCAGAGTTAAACCCGTGTGTGGATTCAGCAGTCTGCAAACACTTTCTCTGCAGAGTCCCAAAACAGGCGTTTTCAGCCCATTACCGGCATATGGAAGAAACAGCAGTAAGCACAGGGAAATATCTGCTTCTAAATCCAAAACGCAGCTATCTAACAGAACGGTTGTCAATGTGTGCACTCAACTTCCAGAGTTAAACCCGTGTGTGGATTTAGCAGTCTGCAAACACTTTCTCTGCAGAGTCCCAAAACAGGCGTTTTCAGCCCATTACCGGCATACGGAAGAAACAGCAGTAAGCCCAGGGAAATATCTGCTTCTAAATCCAAAACGCAGCTATCTAACAGAACGGTTGTCAATGTGTGCACTCAACTTCCAGAGTTAAACCCGTGTGTGGATTCAGCAGTCTGCAAACATCTTCTCTGCAGAGTCCCAAAACAGGCGTTTTCAGCCCATTACCGGCATATGGAAGAAACAGCAGTAAGCACAGGGAAATATCTGCTTCTAAATCCAAAACGCAGCTATCTAACAGAACGGTTGTCAATGTGTGCACTCAACTTCCAGAGTTAAACCCGTGTGTGGATTCAGCAGTCTGCAAACACTTTCTCTGCTGAGTCCCAAAACAGGCGTTTTCAGCCCATTACCGGCATATGGAAGAAACAGCAGTAAGCACAGTGAAATATCTTCTTCTAAATCCAAAACGCAGCTATCTAACAGAACGGTTGTCAATGTGTGCACTCAACTTCCAGAGTTAAACCGGTGTGTGGATTCAGCAGTCTGCAAACACTTTCTCTGCAGAGTCCCAAAACAGGCGTTTTCAGCCCATTACTGGCATATGGAAGAAACAGCAGTAAGCACAGGGAAATATCTGCTTCTAAATCCAAAACGCAGCTATCTAACAGAACGGTTGTCAATGTGTGCACTCAACTTCCAGAGTTAAACCCGTGTGTGGATTCAGCAGTCTGCAAACATCTTCTCTGCAGAGTCCCAAAACAGGCGTTTTCAGCCCATTACCGGCATATGGAAGAAACAGCAGTAAGCACAGGGAAATATCTGCTTCTAAATCCAAAACGCAGCTATCTAACAGAACGGTTGTCAATGTGGGCACTCAACTTCCAGAGTTAAACCCGTGTGTGGATTCCGCAGTCTGCAAACACTTTCTCTGCTGAGTCCCAAAACAGGTGTTTTCAGCACATTACCGGCATATGGAAGAAACAGCAGTAAGCACAGTGAAATATCTTCTTCTAAATCCAAAACGCAGCTATCTAACAGAACGGTTGTCAATGTGTGCACTCAACTTCCAGAGTTAAACCGGTGTGTGGATTCAGCAGTCTGCAAACACTTTCTCTGCAGAGTCCCAAAACAGGCGTTTTCAGCCCATTACCGGCATATGGAAGAAACAGCAGTAAGCACAGGGAAATATCTGCTTCTAAATCCAAAACGCAGCTGTATAACAGAACAGTTGTCAATGTGTGCACTCAAGTTCCAGAGTTAAACCCGTGTGTGGATTCAGCAGTCTGCAAACACTTTCTCTGCAGAGTCCCAAAACAGGCGTTTTCAGCCCATTACCGGCATATGGAAGAAACAGCAGTAAGCCCAGGGAAATATCTGCTTATAAATCCAAAACGCAGCTATCTAACAGAACGGTTGTCAATGTGTGCACTCAACTTCCAGAGTTAAACCCGTGTGTGGATTCAGCAGTCTGCAAACACTTTCTCTGCAGAGTCCCAAAACAGGCGTTTTCAGCCCATTACCGGCATATGGAAGAAACAGCAGTAAGCCCAGGGAAATATCTGCTTCTAAATCCAAAACGCAGCTATCTAACAGAACGGTTGTCAATGTGTGCACTCAACTTCCAGAGTTAAACCCGTGTTTGGATTCAGCAGTCTGCAAACACTTTCTCTGCAGAGTCCCAAAACAGGCGTTTTCAGTCCATTACCGGCATATGGAAGAAACAGCAGTAAGCCCAGGGAAATATCGGCTTCTAAATCCAAAACGCAGCTTTCTAACAGAACGGTTGTCAATGTGTGCACTCAACTTCCAGAGTTAAACCGGTGTGTGGATTCAGCAGTCTGCAAACACTTTCTCTGCAGAGTCCCAAAACAGGCGTTTTCAGCCCATTACCGGCATATGGAAGAAACAGCAGTAAGCACAGGGAAATATCTGCTTCTAAATCCAAAATGCAGCTATCTAACAGAACGGTTGTCAATGTGTGCACTCAACTTCCAGAGTTAAACCCGTGTGTGGATTCAGCAGTCTGCAAACACTTTCTCTGCAGAGTCCCAAAACAGGCGTTTTCAGCCCATTACCGGCATATGGAAGAAACAGCAGTAAGCACAGGGAAATATCTGCTTCTAAATCCAAAACGCAGCTGTATAACAGAACAGTTTTCAATGTGTGCACTCAAGTTCCAGAGTTAAACCCGTGTGTGGATTCAGCAGTCTGCAAACACTTTCTCTGCAGAGTCCCAAAACAGGCGTTTTCAGCCCATTACCGGCATATGGAAGAAACAGCAGTAAGCCCAGGGAAATATCTGCTTATAAATCCAAAACGCAGCTATCTAACAGAACGGTTGTCAATGTGTGCACTCAACTTCCAGAGTTAAACCCGTGTGTGGATTCAGCAGTCTGCAAACAATTTCTCTGCAGAGTCCCAAAACAGGCGTTTTCAGCCCATTACCGGCATATGGAAGAAACAGCAGTAAGCACAGGGAAATATCTGCTTCTAAATCCAAAACGCAGCTATCTAAAAGAACGGTTGTCAATGTGTGCACTCAACTTCCAGAGTTAAACCCGTGTGTGGATTCAGCAGTCTGCAAACACTTTCTCTGCAGAGTCCCAAAACAGGCGTTTTCAGCCCATTACCGGCATATGGAAGAAACAGCAGTAAGCACAGGGAAATATCTGCTTCTAAATCCAAAACGCAGCTATCTAACAGAACGGTTGTCAATGTGTGCACTCAACTTCCAGAGTTAAACCCGTGTGTGGATTCAGCAGTCTGCAAACACTTTCTCTGCAGAGTCCCAAAACAGGCGTTTTCAGCCCAATACCGGCATATGGAAGAAACAGCAGAAAGCACCGGGAAATATCTGCTTCTAAATCCAAAACGCAGCTATCTAACAGAACGGTTGTCAATGTGTGCACTCAACTTCCAGAGTTAAACCCGTGTGTGGATTCAGCAGTCTGCAAACACTTTCTCTGCAGAGTCCCAAAACAGGCGTTTTCAGCCCATTACCGGCATATGGAAGAAACAGCAGTAAGCACAGGGAAATATCTGCTTCTAAATCCAAAACGCAGCTATCTAACAGAACGGTTGTCAATGTGTGCACTCAACTTCCAGAGTTAAACCCGTGTGTGGATTCAGCAGTCTGCAAACATCTTCTCTGCAGAGTCCCAAAACAGGCGTTTTCAGCCCATTACCGGCATATGGAAGAAACAGCAGTAAGCACAGGGAAATATCTGCTTCTAAATCCAAAACGCAGCTATCTAACAGAACGGTTGTCAATGTGTGCACTCAACTTCCAGAGTTAAACCCGTGTGTGGATTCAGCAGTCTGCAAACACTTTCTCTGCTGAGTCCCAAAACAGGCGTTTTCAGCCCATTACCGGCTTATGGAAGAAACAGCAGTAAGCACAGTGAAATATCTTCTTCTAAATCCAAAACGCAGCTATCTAACAGAACGGTTGTCAATGTGTGCACTCAACTTCCAGAGTTAAACCGGTGTGTGGATTCAGCAGTCTGCAAACACTTTCTCTGCAGAGTCCCAAAACAGGCGTTTTCAGCCCATTACCGGCATATGGAAGAAACAGCAGTAAGCACAGGGAAATATCTGCTTCTAAATCCAAAACGCAGCTATCTAACAGAACGGTTGTCAATGTGTGCACTCAACTTCCAGAGTTAAACCCGTGTGTGGATTCAGCAGTCTGCAAACACTTTCTCTGCAGAGTCCCAAAACAGGCGTTTTCAGCCCATTACCGGCATATGGAAGAAACAGCAGTAAGCCCAGGGAAATATCTGCTTCTAAATCCAAAACGCAGCTATCTAACAGAACGGTTGTCAATGTGTGCACTCAACTTCCAGAGTTAAACCCGTGTGTGGATTCAGCAGTCTGCAAACACTTTCTCTGCAGAGTCCCAAAACAGGCGTTTTCAGCCCATTACCGGCATATGGAAGAAACAGCAGTAAGCCCAGGGAAATATCTGCTTATAAATCCAAAACGCAGCTATCTAACAGAACGGTTGTCAATGTGTGCACTCAACTTCCAGAGTTAAACCCGTGTGTGGATTCAGCAATCTGCAAACACTTTCTCTGCAGAGTCCCAAAACAGGCGTTTTCAGCCCATTACCGGCATATGGAAGAAACAGCAGTAAGCCCAGGGAAATATCTGCTTCTAAATCCAAAACGCAGCTATCTAACAGAACGGTTGTCAATGTGTGCACTCAACTTCCAGAGTTAAACCCGTGTGTGGATTCAGCAGTCTGCAAACACTTTCTCTGCAGAGTCCCAAAACAGGCGTTTTCAGTCCATTACCGGCATATGGAAGAAACAGCAGTAAGCCCAGGGAAATATCTGCTTCTAAATCCGAAACGCAGCTATCTAACAGAACGGTTGTCAATGTGTGCACTCAACTTCCGGAGTTAAACCGGTGTGTGGATTCAGCAGTCTGCAAACACTTTCTCTGCAGAGTCCCAAAACAGGCGTTTTCAGCCCATTACCGGCATATGGAAGAAACAGCAGTAAGCACAGGGAAATATCTGCTTCTAAATCCAAAACGCAGCTATCTAACAGAACGGTTGTCAATGTGTGCACTCAACTTCCAGAGTTAAACCCGTGTGTGGATTCAGCAGTCTGCAAACACTTTCTCTGCAGAGTCCCAAAACAGGCGTTTTCAGCCCATTACCGGCATATGGAAGAAACAGCAGTAAGCACAGGGAAATATCTGCTTCTAAATCCAAAACGCAGCTATATAACAGAACAGTTGTCAATGTGTGCACTCAACTTCCAGAGTTAAACCCGTGTGTGGATTCAGCAGTCTGCAAACACTTTCTCTGCAGAGTCCCAAAACAGGCGTTTTCAGCCCATTACCGGCATATGGAAGAAACAGCAGTAAGCCCAGGGAAATATCTGCTTCTAAATCCAAAACGCAGCTATCTAACAGAACGGTTGTCAATGTGTGCACTCAACTTCCAGAGTTAAACCCGTGTGTGGATTCAGCAGTCTGCAAACACTTTCTCTGCAGAGTCCCAAAACAGGCGTTTTCAGTCCATTACCGGCATATGGAAGAAACAGCAGTAAGCCCAGGGAAATATCTGCTTCTAAATCCAAAACGCAGCTATCTAACAGAACGGTTGTCAATGTGTGCACTCAACTTCCAGAGTTAAACCCGTGTGTGGATTCAGCAGTCTGCAAACATCTTCTCTGCAGAGTCCCACAACAGGCGTTTTCAGCCCATTACCGGCATATGGAAGAAACAGCAGTAAGCACAGGGAAATATCTGCTTCTAAATCCAAAACGCAGCTATCTAACAGAACGGTTGTCAATGTGTGCACTCAACTTCCAGAGTTAAACCCGTGTGTGGATTCAGCAGACTGCAAACACTTTCTCTGCAGAGTCCCAAAACAGGCGTTTTCAGCCAATTACCGGCATATGGAAGAAACAGCTGTAAGCACAGGGAAATATCTGCTTCTAAATCCAAAACGCAGCTATCTAACAGAACGGTTGTCAATGTGTGCACTCAACTTCCAGAGTTAAACCCGTGTGTGGATTCAGCAGTCTGCAAACACTTTCTCTGCAGAGTCCCAAAACAGGCGTTTTCAGCCCATTACCGGCATATGGAAGAAACAGCAGTAAGCACAGGGAAATATCTGCTTCTAAATCCAAAACGCAGCTATCTAACAGAACGGTTGTCAATGTGTGCACTCAACTTCCAGAGTTAAACCCGTGTGTGGATTCAGCAGTCTGCAAACACTTTCACTGCAAAGTCCCAAAACAGGCGTTTTCAGCCCTTTACCGGCATATGGAAGTAACAGCAGTAAGCACAGGGAAATATCTGCTTCTAAATCCAAAACGCAGCTATCTAACAGAACGGTTGTCAATGTGTGCACTCAACTTCCAGAGTTAAACCCGTGTGTGGATTCAGCAGTCTGCAAACACTTTCTCTGCAGAGTCCCAAAACAGGCGTTTTCAGCCCATTACCGGCATATGGAAGAAACAGCAGTAAGCACAGGGAAATATCTGCTTCTAAATCCAAAACGCAGCTATCTAACAGAACGGTTGTCAATGTGTGCACTCAACTTCCAGAGTTAAACCCGTGTGTGGATTCAGCAGTCTGCAAACACTTTCTCTGCAGAGTCCCAAAACAGGCGTTTTCAGCCCATTACCGGCATATGGAAGAAACAGCAGTAAGCACAGGGAAATATCTGCTTCTAAATCCAAAACGCAGCTATCTAACAGAACGGTTGTCAATGTGTGCACTCAACTTCCAGAGTTAAACCCGTGCGTGGATTCAGCGGTCTGCAAACACTTTCTCTGCAAAGTCCCAAAACAGGCGTTTTCAGCCCATTACCGTCATAAGGAAGAAACAGCAGTAAGCACAGGGAAATATCTGCTTCTAAATCCAAAACGCAGCTATCTAACAGAACGGTTGTCAATGTGTGCACTCAACTTCCAGAGTTAAACCGGTGTGTGGATTCAGCAGTCTGCAAACACTTTCTCTGCAGAGTCCCAAAACAGGCGTTTTCAGCCCATTACCGGCATATGGAAGAAACAGCAGTAAGCACAGGGAAATATCTGCTTCTAAATCCAAAACGCAGCTATCTAACAGAACGGTTGTCAATGTGTGCACTCAACTTCCAGAGTTAAACCCGTGTGTGGATTCAGCAGTCTGCAAACACTTTCTCTGCAGAGTCCCAAAACAGGCGTTTTCAGCCCATTACCGGCATATGGAAGAAACAGCAGTAAGCACAGGGAAATATCTGCTTCTAAATCCAAAACGCAGCTATCTAACAGAACGGTTGTCAATGTGTGCACTCAACTTCCAGAGTTAAACCCGTGTGTGGATTCAGCAGTCTGCAAACACTTTCTCTGCAGAGTCCCAAAACAGGCGTTTTCAGCCCATTACCGGCATATGGAAGAAACAGCAGTAAGCACAGGGAAATATCTGCTTCTAAATCCAAAACGCAGCTATCTAACAGAACGGTTGTCAATGTGTGCACTCAACTTCCAGAGTTAAACCCGTGTTTGGATTCAGCAGTCTGCAAACACTTTCTCTGCAGAGTCCCAAAACAGGCGTTTTCAGCCCATTCCCGGCATATGGAAGAAACAGCAGTAAGCACAGTGAAATATCTGCTTCTAAATCCAAAACGCAGCTATCTAACAGAACGGTTGTCAATGTGTGCACTCAACTTCCAGAGTTAAACCCGTGTTTGGATTCAGCAGTCTGCAAACACTTTCTCTGCAGAGTCCCAAAACAGGCGTTTTCAGCCCATTACCGGCATATGGAAGAAACAGCAGTAAGCACAGTGAAATATCTGCTTCTAAATCCAAAACGCAGCTATCTAACAGAACGGTTGTCAATGTGTGCACTCAACTTCCAGAGTTAAACCCGTGTGTGGATTCAGCAGTCTGCAAACACTTTCTCTGCAGAGTCCCAAAACAGGCGTTTTCAGCCCATTACCGGCATATGGAAGAAACAGCAGTAAGCACAGGGAAATATCTGCTTCTAAATCCAAAACGCAGCTATCTAACAGAACGGTTGTCAATGTGTGCACTCAACTTCCAGAGTTAAACCCGTGTGTGGATTCAGCAGTCTGCAAACACTTTCTCTGCAGAGTCCCAAAACAGGCGTTTTCAGCCCAATACCTGCATATGGAAGAAACAGCAGAAAGCACAGGGAAATATCTGCTTCTAAATCCAAAACGCAGCTATCTAACAGAACGGTTGTCAATGTGTGCACTCAACTTCCAGAGTTAAACCCGTGTGTGGATTCAGCAGTCTGCAAACACTTTCTCTGCAGAGTCCCAAAACAGGCGTTTTCAGCCCATTACCGGCATATGGAAGAAACAGCAGTAAGCACAGGGAAATATCTGCTTCTAAATCCAAAACGCAGCTATCTAACAGAACGGTTGTCAATGTGTGCACTCAACTTCCAGAGTTAAACCCGTGTGTGGATTCAGCAGTCTGCAAACACTTTCTCTGCAGAGTCCCAAAACAGGCGTTTTCAGCCCATTACCGGCATATGGAAGAAACAGCAGTAAGCACAGGGAAATATCTGCTTCTAAATCCAAAACGCAGCTATCTAACAGAACGGTTGTCAATGTGTGCACTCAACTTCCAGAGTTAAACCCGTGTGTGGA
Organism: Aotus nancymaae; assembly: GCF_030222135.1. Taxonomy (NCBI): domain Eukaryota; kingdom Metazoa; phylum Chordata; class Mammalia; order Primates; family Aotidae; genus Aotus; species Aotus nancymaae. The sequence continues at coordinate 120,996 of NW_026988870.1, forward strand.
TTCAGCAGTCTGCAAACACTTTCTCTGCAGAGTCCCAAAACAGGCGTTTTCAGCCCATTACCGGCATATGGAAGAAACAGCAGTAAGCACAGGGAAATATCTGCTTCTAAATCCAAAACGCAGCTATCTAACAGAACGGTTGTCAATGTGTGCACTCAACTTCCAGAGTTAAACCCGTGCGTGGATTCAGCGGTCTGCAAACACTTTCTCTGCAAAGTCCCAAAACAGGCGTTTTCAGCCCATTACCGTCATAAGGAAGAAACAGCAGTAAGCACAGGGAAATATCTGCTTCTAAATCCAAAACGCAGCTATCTAACAGAACGGTTGTCAATGTGTGCACTCAACTTCCAGAGTTAAACCGGTGTGTGGATTCAGCAGTCTGCAAACACTTTCTCTGCAGAGTCCCAAAACAGGCGTTTTCAGCCCATTACCGGCATATGGAAGAAACAGCAGTAAGCACAGGGAAATATCTGCTTCTAAATCCAAAACGCAGCTATCTAACAGAACGGTTGTCAATGTGTGCACTCAACTTCCAGAGTTAAACCCGTGTGTGGATTCAGCAGTCTGCAAACACTTTCTCTGCAGAGTCCCAAAACAGGCGTTTTCAGCCCATTACCGGCATATGGAAGAAACAGCAGTAAGCACAGGGAAATATCTGCTTCTAAATCCAAAACGCAGCTATCTAACAGAACGGTTGTCAATGTGTGCACTCAACTTCCAGAGTTAAACCCGTGTGTGGATTCAGCAGTCTGCAAACACTTTCTCTGCAGAGTCCCAAAACAGGCGTTTTCAGCCCATTACCGGCATATGGAAGAAACAGCAGTAAGCACAGGGAAATATCTGCTTCTAAATCCAAAACGCAGCTATCTAACAGAACGGTTGTCAATGTGTGCACTCAACTTCCAGAGTTAAACCCGTGTTTGGATTCAGCAGTCTGCAAACACTTTCTCTGCAGAGTCCCAAAACAGGCGTTTTCAGCCCATTCCCGGCATATGGAAGAAACAGCAGTAAGCACAGTGAAATATCTGCTTCTAAATCCAAAACGCAGCTATCTAACAGAACGGTTGTCAATGTGTGCACTCAACTTCCAGAGTTAAACCCGTGTTTGGATTCAGCAGTCTGCAAACACTTTCTCTGCAGAGTCCCAAAACAGGCGTTTTCAGCCCATTACCGGCATATGGAAGAAACAGCAGTAAGCACAGTGAAATATCTGCTTCTAAATCCAAAACGCAGCTATCTAACAGAACGGTTGTCAATGTGTGCACTCAACTTCCAGAGTTAAACCCGTGTGTGGATTCAGCAGTCTGCAAACACTTTCTCTGCAGAGTCCCAAAACAGGCGTTTTCAGCCCATTACCGGCATATGGAAGAAACAGCAGTAAGCACAGGGAAATATCTGCTTCTAAATCCAAAACGCAGCTATCTAACAGAACGGTTGTCAATGTGTGCACTCAACTTCCAGAGTTAAACCCGTGTGTGGATTCAGCAGTCTGCAAACACTTTCTCTGCAGAGTCCCAAAACAGGCGTTTTCAGCCCAATACCTGCATATGGAAGAAACAGCAGAAAGCACAGGGAAATATCTGCTTCTAAATCCAAAACGCAGCTATCTAACAGAACGGTTGTCAATGTGTGCACTCAACTTCCAGAGTTAAACCCGTGTGTGGATTCAGCAGTCTGCAAACACTTTCTCTGCAGAGTCCCAAAACAGGCGTTTTCAGCCCATTACCGGCATATGGAAGAAACAGCAGTAAGCACAGGGAAATATCTGCTTCTAAATCCAAAACGCAGCTATCTAACAGAACGGTTGTCAATGTGTGCACTCAACTTCCAGAGTTAAACCCGTGTGTGGATTCAGCAGTCTGCAAACACTTTCTCTGCAGAGTCCCAAAACAGGCGTTTTCAGCCCATTACCGGCATATGGAAGAAACAGCAGTAAGCACAGGGAAATATCTGCTTCTAAATCCAAAACGCAGCTATATAACAGAACAGTTGTCAATGTGTGCACTCAAGTTCCAGAGTTAAACCCGTGTGTGGATTCAGCAGTCTGCAAACACTTTCTCTGCAGAGTCCCAAAACAGGCGTTTTCAGCCCATTACCGGCATATGGAAGAAACAGCAGTAAGCCCAGGGAAATATCTGCTTATAAATCCAAAACGCAGCTATCTAACAGAACGGTTGTCAATGTGTGCACTCAACTTCCAGAGTTAAACCCGTGTGTGGATTCAGCAGTCTGCAAACACTTTCTCTGCAGAGTCCCAAAACAGGCGTTTTCAGCCCATTACCGGCATATGGAAGAAACAGCAGTAAGCCCAGGGAAATATCTGCTTCTAAATCCAAAACGCAGCTATCTAACAGAATGGTTGTCAATGTGTGCACTCAACTTCCAGAGTTAAACCCGTGTGTGGATTCAGCAGTCTGCAAACACTTTCTCTGCAGAGTCCCAAAACAGGCGTTTTCAGTCCATTACCGGCATATGGAAGAAACAGCAGTAAGCACAGGGAAATATCTGCTTCTAAATCCAAAACGCAGCTATCTAACAGAACGGTTGTCAATGTGTGCACTCAACTTCCAGAGTTAAACCCGTGTGTGGATTCAGCAGTCTGCAAACACTTTCTCTGCAGAGTTCCAAAACAGGCGTTTTCAGCCCATTACCGGCATATGGAAGAAACAGCAGTAAGCACAGGGAAATATCTGCTTCTAAATCCAAAACGCAGCTATCTAACAGAACGGTTGTCAATGTGTGCACTCAACTTCCAGAGTTAAACCCGTGTGTGGATTCAGCAGTCTGCAAACATCTTCTCTGCAGAGTCCCAAAACAGGCGTTTTCAGCCCATTACCGGCATATGGAAGAAACAGCAGTAAGCACAGGGAAATATCTGCTTCTAAATCCAAAACGCATCTATCTAACAGAACGGTTGTCAATGTGTGCACTCAACTTCCAGAGTTAAACCCGTGTGTGGATTCAGCAGTCTGCAAACACTTTCTCTGCTGAGTCCCAAAACAGGCGTTTTCAGCCCATTACCGGCATATGGAAGAAACAGCAGTAAGCACAGGGAAATATCTGCTTCTAAATCCAAAACGCAGCTATCTAACAGAACGGTTGTCAATGTGTGCACTCAACTTCCAGAGTTAAACCCGTGTGTGGATTCAGCAGTCTGCAAACACTTTCTCTGCAGAGTCCCAAAACAGGCGTTTTCAGCCCATTACCGGCATATGGAAGAAATAGCAGTAAGCACAGGGAAATATCTGCTTCTAAATCCAAAACGCAGCTATCTAACAGAACGGTTGTCAATGTGTGCACTCAACTTCCAGAGTTAAACCCGTGTGTGGATTCAGCAGTCTGCAAACACTTTCTCTGCAGAGTCCCAAAACAGGCGTTTTCAGCCCATTACCGGCATATGGAAGAAACAGCAGTAAGCACAGGGAAATATCTGCTTCTAAATCCAAAACGCAGCTATATAACAGAACAGTTGTCAATGTGTGCACTCAAGTTCCAGAGTTAAACCCGTGTGTGGATTCAGCAGTCTGCAAACACTTTCTCTGCAGAGTCCCAAAACAGGCGTTTTCAGCCCATTACCGGCATATGGAAGAAACAGCAGTAAGCCCAGGGAAATATCTGCTTCAAAATCCAAAACGCAGCTATCTAACAGAACGGTTGTCAATGTGTGCACTCAACTTCCAGAGTTAAACCGGTGTGTGGATTCAGCAGTCTGCAAACACTTTCTCTGCAGAGTCCCAAAACAGGCGTTTTCAGCCCATTACCGGCATATGGAAGAAACAGCAGTAAGCCCAGGGAAATATCTGCTTCTAAATCCAAAACGCAGCTATCTAACAGAACGGTTGTCAATGTGTGCACTCAACTTCCAGAGTTAAACCCGTGTGTGGATTCAGCAGTCTGCAAACACTTTCTCTGCAGAGTCCCAAAACAGGCGTTTTCAGTCCATTACTGGCATATGGAAGAAACAGCAGTAAGCACAGGGAAATATCTGCTTCTAAATCCAAAACGCAGCTATCTAACAGAACGGTTGTCAATGTGTGCACTCAACTTCCAGAGTTAAACCCGTGTGTGGAATCAGCAGTCTGCAAACATCTTCTCTGCAGAGTCCCAAAACAGGCGTTTTCAGCCCATTACCGGCATATGGAAGAAACAGCAGTAAGCACAGGGAAATATCTGCTTCTAAATCCAAAACGCAGCTATCTAACAGAACGGTTGTCAATGTGTGACTCAACTTCCAGAGTTAAACCCGTGTGTGGATTCAGCAGTCTGCAAACACTTTCTCTGCAGAGTCCCAAAACAGGCGTTTTCAGCCCATTACCGGCATATGGAAGAAACAGCAGTAAGCACAGGGAAATATCTGCTTCTAAATCCAAAACGCAGCTATCTAACAGAACGGTTGTCAATGTGTGCACTCAACTTCCAGAGTTAAACCCGTGTGTGGATTCAGCAGTCTGCAAACACTTTCTCTGCAGAGTCCCAAAACAGGCGTTTTCAGCCCATTACCGGCATGTGGAAGAAACAGCAGTAAGCACAGGGAAATATCTGCTTCTAAATCCAAAACGCAGCTATCTAACAGAACGGTTGTCAATGTGTGCACTCAACTTCCAGAGTTAAACCCGTGTGTGGATTCAGCAGTCTGCAAACACTTTCTCTGCAGAGTCCCAAAACAGGCGTTTTCAGCCCATTACCGGCATATGGAAGAAACAGCAGTAAGCACAGGGAAATATCTGCTTCTAAATCCAAAACGCAGCTATCTAACAGAACGGTTGTCAATGTGTGCACTCAACTTCCAGAGTTAAACCCGTGTGTGGATTCAGCAGTCTGCAAACACTTTCTCTGCAGAGTCCCAAAACAGGCGTTTTCAGCCCATTACCGGCATACGGAAGAAACAGCAGTAAGCACAGGGAAATATCTGCTTCTAAATCCAAAACGCAGCTATCTAACAGAACGGTTGTCAATGTGTGCACTCAACTTCCAGAGTTAAACCCGTGTGTGGATTCAGCAGTCTGCAAACATCTTCTCTGCAGAGTCCCAAAACAGGCGTTTTCAGCCCATTACCGGCATATGGAAGAAACAGCAGTAAGCACAGGGAAATATCTGCTTCTAAATCCAAAACGCAGCTATCTAACAGAACGGTTGTCAATGTGTGCACTCAACTTCCAGAGTTAAACCCGTGTGTGGATTCAGCAGTCTGCAAACATCTTCTCTGCAGAGTCCCAAAACAGGCGTTTTCAGCCCATTACCGGCTTATGGAAGAAACAGCAGTAAGCACAGGGAAATATCTGCTTCTAAATCCAAAACGCAGCTATCTAACAGAACGGTTGTCAATGTGTGCACTCAACTTCCAGAGTTAAACCCGTGTGTGGATTCAGCAGTCTGCAAACACTTTCTCTGCAGAGTCCCAAAACAGGCGTTTTCAGCCCATTACCGGCATATGGAAGAAACAGCAGTAAGCACAGGGAAATATCTGCTTCTAAATCCAAAACGCAGCTATCTAACAGAACGGTTGTCAATGTGTGCACTCAACTTCCAGAGTTAAACCCGTGTGTGGATTCAGCAGTCTGCAAACACTTTCTCTGCAGAGTCCCAAAACAGGCGTTTTCAGCCCATTACCGGCATATGGAAGAAACAGCAGTAAGCACAGGGAAATATCTGCTTCTAAATCCAAAACGCAGCTATCTAACAGAACGGTTGTCAATGTGTGCACTCAACTTCCAGAGTTAAACCCGTGTGTGGATTCAGCAGTCTGCAAACACTTTCTCTGCAGAGTCCCAAAACAGGCGTTTTCAGCCCATTACCGGCATATGAAGAAACAGCAGTAAGCACAGGGAAATATCTGCTTCTAAATCCAAAACGCAGCTATCTAACAGAACGGTTGTCAATGTGTGCACTCAACTTCCAGAGTTAAACCCGTGTGTGGATTCAGCAGTCTGCAAACACTTTCTCTGCAGAGTCCCAAAACAGGCGTTTTCAGCCCATTACCGGCATATGGAAGAAACAGCAGTAAGCACAGGGAAATATCTGCTTCTAAATCAAAACGCAGCTATCTAACAGAACGGTTGTCAATGTGTGTACTCAACTTCCAGAGTTAAACCCGTGTGTGGATTCAGCAGTCTGCAAACACTTTCTCTGCAGAGTCCCAAAACAGGCTTTTCAGCCCATTACCGGCATATGGAAGAAACAGCAGTAAGCACAGGGAAATATCTGCTTCTAAATCCAAAACGCAGCTATCTAACAGAACGGTTGTCAATGTGTGCACTCAACTTCCAGAGTTAAAACCCGTGTGTGGATTCAGCAGTCTGCAAACACTTTCTCTGCAGAGTCCCAAAACAGGCGTTTTCAGCCCATTACCGGCATATGGAAGAAACAGCAGTAAGCACAGGGAAATATCTGCTTCTAAATCCAAAACGCAGCTATCTAACAGAACGGTTGTCAATGTGTGCACTCAACTTCCAGAGTTAAACCCGTGTGTGGATTCAGCAGTCTGCAAACACTTTCTCTGCAGAGTCCCAAAACAGGCGTTTTCAGCCCATTACCGGCATATGGAAGAAACAGCAGTAAGCCCAGGGAAATATCTGCTTCTAAATCCAAAACGCAGCTATCTAACAGAACGGTTGTCAATGTGTGCACTCAACTTCCAGAGTTAAACCCGTGTGTGGATTCAGCAGTCTGCAAACACTTTCTCTGCAGAGTCCCAAAACAGGCGTTTTCAGTCCGTTACCGGTATATGGAAGAAACAGCAGTAAGCACAGGGAAATATCTGCTTCTAAATCCAAAACGCAGCTATCTAACAGAACGGTTGTCAATGTGTGCACTCAACTTCCAGAGTTAAACGCGTGTGTGGATTCAGCAGTCTGCAAACACTTTCTCTGCAGAGTCCCAAAACAGGCGTTTTCAGCCCATTACCGGCATATGGAAGATACAGCAGTAAGCACAGGGAAATATCTGCTTCTAAATCCAAAACGCAGCTATCTATCAGAACGGTTGTCAATGTGTGCACTCAACTTCCAGAGTTAAACCCGTGTGTGGATTCAGCAGTCTGCAAACACTTTCTCTGCAGAGTCCCAAAACAGGCGTTTTCAGCCCATTACCGGCATATGGAAGAAACAGCAGTAAGCACAGGGAAATATCTGCTTCTAAATCCAAAACGCAGCTATCTAAAAGAACGGTTGTCAATGTGTGCACTCAACTTCCAGAGTTAAACCCGTGTATGGATTCAGCAGTCTGCAAAACACTTTCTCTGCAGAGTCCCAAAACAGACGTTTTCAGTCCGTTCCCGGCATATGGAAGAAACAGCAGTAAGCACAGGGAAATATCTGCTTCTAAATCCAAAACGCAGCTATCTAACAGAACGGTTGTCAATGTGTGCACTCAACTTCCAGAGTTAAACCCGTGTGTGGATTCAGCAGTCTGCAAACACTTTCTCTGCAGAGTCCCAAAACAGGCGTTTTCAGCCCATTACCGGCATATGGAAGAAACAGCAGTAAGCACAGGGAAATATCTGCTTCTAAATCCAAAACGCAGCTATCTAACAGAACGGTTGTCAATGTGTGCACTCAACTTCCAGAGTTAAACCCGTGTGTGGATTCAGCAGTCTGCAAACACTTTCTCTGCAGAGTCCCAAAACAGGCGTTTTCAGCCCATTACCGGCATATGGAAGAAACAGCAGTAAGCACAGGGAAATATCTGCTTCTAAATCCAAAACGCAGCTATCTAACAGAACGGTTGTCAATGTGTGACTCAACTTCCAGAGTTAAACCCGTGTGTGGATTCAGCAGTCTGCAAACACTTTCTCTGCAGAGTCCCAAAACAGGCGTTTTCAGCCCATTACCGGCATATGGAAGAAACAGCAGTAAGCACAGGGAAATATCTGCTTCTAAATCCAAAACGCAGCTATCTAACAGAACGGTTGTCAATGTGTGCACTCAACTTCCAGAGTTAAACCCGTGTGTGGATTCAGCAGTCTGCAAACACTTTCTCTGCAGAGTCCCAAAACAGGCGTTTTCAGCCCATTACCGGCATGTGGAAGAAACAGCAGTAAGCACAGGGAAATATCTGCTTCTAAATCCAAAACGCAGCTATCTAACAGAACGGTTGTCAATGTGTGCACTCAACTTCCAGAGTTAAACCCGTGTGTGGATTCAGCAGTCTGCAAACACTTTCTCTGCAGAGTCCCAAAACAGGCGTTTTCAGCCCATTACCGGCATATGGAAGAAACAGCAGTAAGCACAGGGAAATATCTGCTTCTAAATCCAAAACGCAGCTATCTAACAGAACGGTTGTCAATGTGTGCACTCAACTTCCAGAGTTAAACCCGTGTGTGGATTCAGCAGTCTGCAAACACTTTCTCTGCAGAGTCCCAAAACAGGCGTTTTCAGCCCATTACCGGCATACGGAAGAAACAGCAGTAAGCACAGGGAAATATCTGCTTCTAAATCCAAAACGCAGCTATCTAACAGAACGGTTGTCAATGTGTGCACTCAACTTCCAGAGTTAAACCCGTGTGTGGATTCAGCAGTCTGCAAACATCTTCTCTGCAGAGTCCCAAAACAGGCGTTTTCAGCCCATTACCGGCATATGGAAGAAACAGCAGTAAGCACAGGGAAATATCTGCTTCTAAATCCAAAACGCAGCTATCTAACAGAACGGTTGTCAATGTGTGCACTCAACTTCCAGAGTTAAACCCGTGTGTGGATTCAGCAGTCTGCAAACATCTTCTCTGCAGAGTCCCAAAACAGGCGTTTTCAGCCCATTACCGGCTTATGGAAGAAACAGCAGTAAGCACAGGGAAATATCTGCTTCTAAATCCAAAACGCAGCTATCTAACAGAACGGTTGTCAATGTGTGCACTCAACTTCCAGAGTTAAACCCGTGTGTGGATTCAGCAGTCTGCAAACACTTTCTCTGCAGAGTCCCAAAACAGGCGTTTTCAGCCCATTACCGGCATATGGAAGAAACAGCAGTAAGCACAGGGAAATATCTGCTTCTAAATCCAAAACGCAGCTATCTAACAGAACGGTTGTCAATGTGTGCACTCAACTTCCAGAGTTAAACCCGTGTGTGGATTCAGCAGTCTGCAAACACTTTCTCTGCAGAGTCCCAAAACAGGCGTTTTCAGCCCATTACCGGCATATGGAAGAAACAGCAGTAAGCACAGGGAAATATCTGCTTCTAAATCCAAAACGCAGCTATCTAACAGAACGGTTGTCAATGTGTGCACTCAACTTCCAGAGTTAAACCCGTGTGTGGATTCAGCAGTCTGCAAACACTTTCTCTGCAGAGTCCCAAAACAGGCGTTTTCAGCCCATTACCGGCATATGGAAGAAACAGCAGTAAGCACAGGGAAATATCTGCTTCTAAATCCAAAACGCAGCTATCTAACAGAACGGTTGTCAATGTGTGCACTCAACTTCCAGAGTTAAACCCGTGTGTGGATTCAGCAGTCTGCAAACACTTTCTCTGCAGAGTCCCAAAACAGGCGTTTTCAGCCCATTACCGGCATATGGAAGAAACAGCAGTAAGCACAGGGAAATATCTGCTTCTAAATCAAAACGCAGCTATCTAACAGAACGGTTGTCAATGTGTGTACTCAACTTCCAGAGTTAAACCCGTGTGTGGATTCAGCAGTCTGCAAACACTTTCTCTGCAGAGTCCCAAAACAGGCGTTTTCAGCCCATTACCGGCATATGGAAGAAACAGCAGTAAGCACAGGGAAATATCTGCTTCTAAATCCAAAACGCAGCTATCTAACAGAACGGTTGTCAATGTGTGCACTCAACTTCCAGAGTTAAACCCGTGTGTGGATTCAGCAGTCTGCAAACACTTTCTCTGCAGAGTCCCAAAACAGGCGTTTTCAGCCCATTACCGGCATATGGAAGAAACAGCAGTAAGCACAGGGAAATATCTGCTTCTAAATCCAAAACGCAGCTATCTAACAGAACGGTTGTCAATGTGTGCACTCAACTTCCAGAGTTAAACCCGTGTGTGGATTCAGCAGTCTGCAAACACTTTCTCTGCAGAGTCCCAAAACAGGCGTTTTCAGCCCATTACCGGCATATGGAAGAAACAGCAGTAAGCCCAGGGAAATATCTGCTTCTAAATCCAAAACGCAGCTATCTAACAGAACGGTTGTCAATGTGTGCACTCAACTTCCAGAGTTAAACCCGTGTGTGGATTCAGCAGTCTGCAAACACTTTCTCTGCAGAGTCCCAAAACAGGCGTTTTCAGTCCGTTACCGGTATATGGAAGAAACAGCAGTAAGCACAGGGAAATATCTGCTTCTAAATCCAAAACGCAGCTATCTAACAGAACGGTTGTCAATGTGTGCACTCAACTTCCAGAGTTAAACGCGTGTGTGGATTCAGCAGTCTGCAAACACTTTCTCTGCAGAGTCCCAAAACAGGCGTTTTCAGCCCATTACCGGCATATGGAAGATACAGCAGTAAGCACAGGGAAATATCTGCTTCTAAATCCAAAACGCAGCTATCTATCAGAACGGTTGTCAATGTGTGCACTCAACTTCCAGAGTTAAACCCGTGTGTGGATTCAGCAGTCTGCAAACACTTTCTCTGCAGAGTCCCAAAACAGGCGTTTTCAGCCCATTACCGGCATATGGAAGAAACAGCAGTAAGCACAGGGAAATATCTGCTTCTAAATCCAAAACGCAGCTATCTAAAAGAACGGTTGTCAATGTGTGCACTCAACTTCCAGAGTTAAACCCGTGTATGGATTCAGCAGTCTGCAAACACTTTCTCTGCAGAGTCCCAAAACAGACGTTTTCAGTCCGTTCCCGGCATATGGAAGAAACAGCAGTAAGCACAGGGAAATATCTGCTTCTAAATCCAAAACGCAGCTATCTAACAGAACGGTTGTCAATGTGTGCACTCAACTTCCAGAGTTAAACCCGTGTGTGGATTCAGCAGTCTGCAAACACTTTCTCTGCAGAGTCCCAAAACAGGCGTTTTCAGCCCATTACCGGCATATGGAAGAAACAGCAGTAAGCACAGGGAAATATCTGCTTCTAAATCCAAAACGCAGCTATCTAACAGAACGGTTGTCAATGTGTGCACTCAACTTCCAGAGTTAAACCCGTGTGTGGATTCAGCAGTCTGCAAACACTTTCTCTGCAGAGTCCCAAAACAGGCGTTTTCAGCCCATTACCGGCATATGGAAGAAACAGCAGTAAGCACAGGGAAATATCTGCTTCTAAATCAAAACGCAGCTATCTAACAGAACGGTTGTCAATGTGTGTACTCAACTTCCAGAGTTAAACCCGTGTGTGGATTCAGCAGTCTGCAAACACTTTCTCTGCAGAGTCCCAAAACAGGCGTTTTCAGCCCATTACCGGCATATGGAAGAAACAGCAGTAAGCACAGGGAAATATCTGCTTCTAAATCCAAAACGCAGCTATCTAACAGAACGGTTGTCAATGTGTGCACTCAACTTCCAGAGTTAAACCCGTGTGTTGATTCAGCAGTCTGCAAACACTTTCTCTGCAGAGTCCCAAAACAGGCGTTTTCAGCCCATTACCGGCATATGGAAGAAACAGCAGTAAGCACAGTTAAATATCTGCTTCTAAATCCAAAACGCAGCTATCTAACAGAACGGTTGTCAATGTGTGCACTCAACTTCCAGAGTTAAACCCGTGTGTGGATTCAGCAGTCTGCAAACATCTTCTCTGCAGAGTCCCAAAACAGGCGTTTTCAGCCCATTACCAGCATATGGAAGAAACAGCAGTAAGCACAGGGAAATATCTGCTTCTAAATCCAAAACGCAGCTATCTAACAGAACGGTTGTCAATGTGTGCACTCAACTTCCAGAATTAAACCCGTGTGTGGATTCAGCAGTCTGCAAACACTTTCTCTGCAGAGTCCCAAAACAGGCGTTTTCAGCCCATTACCGGCATATGGAAGAAACAGCAGTAAGCCCAGGGAAATATCTGCTTCTAAATCCAAAACGCAGCTATCTAACAGAACGGTTGTCAATGTGTGCACTCAACTTCCAGAGTTAAACCCGTGTGTGGATTCAGCAGTCTGCAAACACTTTCTCTGCAGAGTCCCAAAACAGGCGTTTTCAGTCCGTTACCGGTATATGGAAGAAACAGCAGTAAGCACAGGGAAATATCTGCTTCTAAATCCAAAACGCAGCTATCTAACAGAACGGTTGTCAATGTGTGCACTCAACTTCCAGAGTTAAACGCGTGTGTGGATTCAGCAGTCTGCAAACACTTTCTCTGCAGAGTCCCAAAACAGGCGTTTTCAGCCCATTACCGGCATATGGAAGATACAGCAGTAAGCACAGGGAAATATCTGCTTCTAAATCCAAAACGCAGCTATCTATCAGAACGGTTGTCAATGTGTGCACTCAACTTCCAGAGTTAAACCCGTGTGTGGATTCAGCAGTCTGCAAACACTTTCTCTGCAGAGTCCCAAAACAGGCGTTTTCAGCCCATTACCGGCATATGGAAGAAACAGCAGTAAGCACAGGGAAATATCTGCTTCTAAATCCAAAACGCAGCTATCTAACAGAACGGTTGTCAATGTGTGTACTCAACTTCCAGAGTTAAACCCGTGTGTGGATTCAGCAGTCTGCAAACACTTTCTCTGCAGAGTCCCAAAACAGGCGTTTTCAGCCCATTACCGGCATATGGAAGAAACAGCAGTAAGCCCAGGGAAATATCTGCTTCTAAATCCAAAACGCAGCTGTCTAACAGAACGGTTGTCAATGTGTGCACTCAACTTCCAGAGTTATACCCGTGTGTGGATTCAGCAGTCTGCAAACACTTTCTCTGCAGAGTCCCAAAACAGGCGTTTTCAGCCCATTACCGGCATATGGAAGAAACAGCAGTAAGCACAGTTAAATATCTGCTTCTAAATCCAAAACGCAGCTATCTAACAGAACGGTTGTCAATGTGTGCACTCAACTTCCAGAGTTAAACCCGTGTGTGGATTCAGCAGTCTGCAAACATCTTCTCTGCAGAGTCCCAAAACAGGCGTTTTCAGCCCATTACCGGCATATGGAAGAAACAGCAGTAAGCACAGGGAAATATCTGCTTCTAAATCCAAAACGCAGCTATCTAACAGAACGGTTGTCAATGTGTGCACTCAACTTCCAGAGTTAAACCCGTGTGTGGATTCAGCAGTCTGCAAACACTTTCTCTGCTGAGTCCCAAAACAGGCGTTTTCAGCCGATTACCGGCATATGGAAGAAACAGCAGTAAGCACAGTGAAATATCTGCTTCTAAATCCAAAACGCAGCTATCTAACAGAACGGTTGTCAATGTGTGCACTCAACTTCCAGAGTTAAACCCGTGTGTGGATTCAGCAGTCTGCAAACACTTTCTCTGCAGAGTCCCAAAACAGGCGTTTTCAGCCCATTACCGGCATATGGAAGAAACAGCAGTAAGCACAGGGAAATATCTAGTTCTAAATCAAAAACGCAGCTATCTAACAGAACGGTTGTCAATGTGTGCACTCAACTTCCAGAGTTAAACCCGTGTGTGGATTCAGCAGTCTGCAAACACTTTCTCTGCAGAGTCCCAAAACAGGTGTTTTCAGCCCATTACCGGCATATGGAAGAAACAGCAGTAAGCACAGGGAAATATCTGCTTCTAAATCCAAAACGCAGCTATCTAACAGAACGGTTGTCAATGTGTGCACTCAACTTCCAGAGTTAAACCCGTGTGTGGATTCAGCAGTCTGCAAACACTTTCTCTGCAGAGTCCCAAAACAGGCGTTTTCAGCCCATTACCGGCATATGGAAGAAACAGCAGTAAGCACAGGGAAATATCTGCTTCTAAATCCAAAACGCAGCTATCTAACAGAACGGTTGTCAATGTGTGCACTCAACTTCCAGAGTTAAACCCGTGTGTGGATTCAGCAGTCTGCAAACATCTTCTCTGCAGAGTCCCAAAACAGGCGTTTTCAGCCCATTACCGGCATATGGAAGAAACAGCAGTAAGCACAGGGAAATATCTGCTTCTAAATCCAAAACGCAGCTATCTAACAGAACGGTTGTCAATGTGTGCACTCAACTTCCAGAGTTAAACCCGTGTGTGGATTCAGCAGTCTGCAAACACTTTCTCTGCAGAGTCCCAAGACAGGCGTTTTCAGCCCATTACCGGCATATGGAAGAAACAGCAGTAAGCACAGGGAAATATCTGCTTCTAAATCCAAAACGCAGCTATCTAACAGAACGGTTGTCAATGTGTGCACTCAACTTCCAGAGTTAAACCCGTGTGTGGATTCAGCAGTCTGCAAACACTTTCTCTGCAGAGTCCCAAAACAGGCGTTTTCAGCCCATTACCGGCATATGGAAGAAACAGCAGTAAGCACAGGGAAATATCTGCTTCTAAATCCAAAACGCAGCTATCTAACAGAACGGTTGTCAATGTGTGCACTCAACTTCCAGAGTTAAACCCGTGTGTGGATTCAGCAGTCTGCAAACACTTTCTCTGCAGAGTCCCAAAAGAGGCGTTTTCAGCCCATTACCGGCATATGGAAGAAACAGCAGTAAGCACAGGGAAATATCTGCTTCTAAATCCAAAACGCAGCTATCTAACAGAACGGTTGTCAATGTGTGTACTCAACTTCCAGAGTTAAACCCGTGTGTGGATTCAGTATTCTGCAAACACTTTCTCTGCAGAGTCCCAAAACAGCCGTTTTCAGCCCATTACCGGCATATGGAAGAAACAGCAGTAAGCACAGGGAAATATCTGCTTCTAAATCCAAAACGCAGCTATCTAACAGAACGGTTGTCAATGTGTGCACTCAACTTCCAGAGTTATACCCGTGTGTGGATTCAGCAGTCTGCAAACACTTTCTCTGCAGAGTCCCAAAACAGGCGTTTTCAGCCCATTACCGGCATATGGAAGAAACAGCAGTAAGCACAGGGAAATATCTGCTTCTAAATCCAAAACGCAGCTATCTAACAGAACGGTTGTCAATGTGTGCACTCAACTTCCAGATTTAAACCCGTGTGTGGATTCAGCAGTCTGCAAACACTTTCTCTGCAGAGTCCCAAAACAGGCGTTTTCAGCCCATTACCGGCATATGGAAGAAACAGCAGTAAGCACAGGGAAATATCTGCTTCTAAATCCAAAACGCAGCTATCTAACAGAACGGTTGTCAATGTGTGCACTCAACTTCCAGAGATAAACCCGTGTGTGGATTCAGCAGTCTGCAAACCCTTTCTCTGCAGAGTCCCAAAACAGGCGTTTTCAGCCCATTACCGGCATATGGAAGAAACAGCAGTAAGCACAGGGAAATATCTGCTTCTAAATCCAAAACGCAGCTATCTAACAGAACGGTTGTCAATGTGTGCACTCAACATCCAGAGTTAAACCCGTGTGTGGATTCAGCAGTCTGCAAACACTTTCTCTGCAGAGTCCCAAAACAGGCGTTTTCAGCCCATTACCGGCATATGGAAGAAACAGCAGTAAGCACAGGGAAATATCTGCTTCTAAATCCAAAACGCAGCTATCTAACAGAACGGTTGTCAATGTGTGCACTCAACTTCCAGAATTAAACCCGTGTGTGGATTCAGCAGTCTGCAAACATCTTCTCTGCAGAGTCCCAAAACAGGCGTTTTCAGCCCATTACCGGCATATGGAAGAAACAGCAGTAAGCACAGGGAAATATCTGCCTCTAAATCCAAAACGCAGCTATCTAACAGAACGGTTGTCAATGTGTGCACTCAACTTCCAGAGTTAAACCCGTGTGTGGATTCAGCAGTCTGCAAACACTTTCTCTGCAGAGTCCCAAGACAGGCGTTTTCAGCCCATTACCGGCATATGGAAGAAACAGCTGTAAGCACAGGGAAATATCTGCTTCTAAATCCAAAACGCAGCTATCTAACAGAACGGTTGTCAATGTGTGCACTCAACTTCCAGAGTTAAACCCGTGTGTGGATTCAGCAGTCTGCAAACACTTTCTCTGCAGAGTCCCAAAACAGGCGTTTTCAGCCCATTACCGGCATATGGAAGAAACAGCAGTAAGCACAGGGAAATATCTGCTTCTAAATCCAAAACGCAGCTATCTAACAGAACGGTTGTCAATGTGTGCACTCAACTTCCAGAGTTAAACCCGTGTGTGGATTCAGCAGTCTGCAAACACTTTCTCTGCAGAGTCCCAAAACAGGCGTTTTCAGCCCATTACCGGCATATGGAAGAAACAGCAGTAAGCACAGGGAAATATCTGCTTCTAAATCCAAAACGCAGCTATCTAACAGAACGGTTGTCAATTTGTGTACTCAACTTCCAGAGTTAAACCCGTGTGTGGATTCAGTATTCTGCAAACACTTTCTCTGCAGAGTCCCAAAACAGCCGTTTTCAGCCCATTACCGGCATATGGAAGAAACAGCAGTAAGCACAGGGAAATATCTGCTTCTAAATCCAAAACGCAGCTATCTAACAGAACGGTTGTCAATGTGTGCACACAACTTCCAGAGTTATACCCGTGTGTGGATTCAGCAGTCTGCAAACACTTTCTCTGCAGAGTCCCAAAACAGGCGTTTTCAGCCCAATACCGGCATATGGAAGAAACAGCAGTAAGCACAGGGAAATATCTGCTTCTAAATCCAAAACGCAGCTATCTAACAGAACGGTTGTCAATGTGTGCACTCAACTTCCAGATTTAAACCCGTGTGTGGATTCAGCAGTCTGCAAACATCTTCTCTGCAGGGTCCCAAAACAGGCGTTTTCAACCCCTTACCGGCATATGGAAGAAACAGCAGTAAGCACAGGGAAATATCTGCTTCTAAATCCAAAACGCAGCTATCTAACAGAACGGTTGTCAATGTGTGCACTCAACTTCCAGAGTTAAACCCGTGTGTGGATTCAGCAGTCTGCAAACACTTTCTCTGCTGAGTCCCAAAACAGGCGTTTTCAGCCCATTCCCGGCATATGAAAGAAACAGCAGTAAGCACAGGGAAATATCTGCTTATAAATCCAAAACGCAGCTATCTAACAGAACGGTTGTCAATGTGTGCACTCAACTTGCAGAGTTAAACCCGTGTGTGGATTCAGCAGTCTGCAAACACTTTCTCTGCAGAGTCCCAAAACAGCCGATTTCAGCCCATTACCGGCATATGGAAGAAACAGCAGTAAGCCCAGGGAAATATCTGCTTCTAAATCCAAAACGCAGCTATCTAACAGAACGGTTGTCAATGTGTGCACTCAACTTCCAGAGTTAAACCCGTGTGTGGATTCAGCAGTCTGCAAACACTTTCTCTGCAGAGTCCCAAAACAGGCGTTTTCAGCCCATTACCGGCATATGGAAGAAACAGCAGTAAGCACAGGGAAATATCTGCTTCTAAATCCAAAACGCAGCTATCTAACAGAACGGTTGTCAATGTGTGCACTCAACTTCCAGAGTTAAACCCGTGTGTGGATTCAGCAGTCTGCAAACACTTTCTCTGCAAAGTCCCAAAACAGGCGTTTTCAGCCCATTACCGGCGTATGGAAGAAACAGCAGTAAGCACAGGGAAATATCTGCTTCTAAATCCAAAACGCAGCTATCTAACAGAACGGTTGTCAATGTGTGCACTCAACTTCCAGAGTTAAACCCGTGTGTGGATTCAGCAGTCTGCAAACATCTTCTCTGCAGAGTCCCAAAACAGGCGTTTTCAGCCCATTACCGGCATATGGAAGAAACAGCAGTAAGCACAGGGAAATATCTGCTTCTAAATCCAAAACGCAGCTATCTAACAGAACGGTTGTCAATGTGTGCACTCAACTTCCAGAGTTAAACCCGTGTGTGGATTCAGCAGTCTGCAAACACTTTCTCTGCTGAGTCCCAAAACAGGCGTTTTCAGCCGATTACCGGCATATGGAAGAAACAGCAGTAAGCACAGTGAAATATCTGCTTCTAAATCCAAAACGCAGCTATCTAACAGAACGGTTGTCAATGTGTGCACTCAACTTCCAGAGTTAAACCCGTGTGTGGATTCAGCAGTCTGCAAACACTTTCTCTGCAGAGTCCCAAAACAGGCGTTTTCAGCCCATTACCGGCATATGGAAGAAACAGCAGTAAGCACAGGGAAATATCTGCTTCTAAATCAAAAACGCAGCTATCTAACAGAACGGTTGTCAATGTGTGCACTCAACTTCCAGAGTTAAACCCGTGTGTGGATTCAGCAGTCTGCAAACACTTTCTCTGCAGAGTCCCAAAACAGGTGTTTTCAGCCCATTACCGGCATATGGAAGAAACAGCAGTAAGCACAGGGAAATATCTGCTTCTAAATCCAAAACGCAGCTATCTAACAGAACGGTTGTCAATGTGTGCACTCAACTTCCAGAGTTAAACCCGTGTGTGGATTCAGCAGTCTGCAAACACTTTCTCTGCAGAGTCCCAAAACAGGCGTTTTCAGCCCATTACCGGCATATGGAAGAAACAGCAGTAAGCACAGGGAAATATCTGCTTCTAAATCCAAAACGCAGCTATCTAACAGAACGGTTGTCAATGTGTGCACTCAACTTCCAGAGTTAAACCCGTGTGTGGATTCAGCAGTCTGCAAACATCTTCTCTGCAGAGTCCCAAAACAGGCGTTTTCAGCCCATTACCGGCATATGGAAGAAACAGCAGTAAGCACAGGGAAATATCTGCTTCTAAATCCAAAACGCAGCTATCTAACAGAACGGTTGTCAATGTGTGCACTCAACTTCCAGAGTTAAACCCGTGTGTGGATTCAGCAGTCTGCAAACACTTTCTCTGCAGAGTCCCAAGACAGGCGTTTTCAGCCCATTACCGGCATATGGAAGAAACAGCAGTAAGCACAGGGAAATATCTGCTTCTAAATCCAAAACGCAGCTATCTAACAGAACGGTTGTCAATGTGTGCACTCAACTTCCAGAGTTAAACCCGTGTGTGGATTCAGCAGTCTGCAAACACTTTCTCTGCAGAGTCCCAAAACAGGCGTTTTCAGCCCATTACCGGCATATGGAAGAAACAGCAGTAAGCACAGGGAAATATCTGCTTCTAAATCCAAAACGCAGCTATCTAACAGAACGGTTGTCAATGTGTGCACTCAACTTCCAGAGTTAAACCCGTGTGTGGATTCAGCAGTCTGCAAACACTTTCTCTGCAGAGTCCCAAAAGAGGCGTTTTCAGCCCATTACCGGCATATGGAAGAAACAGCAGTAAGCACAGGGAAATATCTGCTTCTAAATCCAAAACGCAGCTATCTAACAGAACGGTTGTCAATGTGTGTACTCAACTTCCAGAGTTAAACCCGTGTGTGGATTCAGTATTCTGCAAACACTTTCTCTGCAGAGTCCCAAAACAGCCGTTTTCAGCCCATTACCGGCATATGGAAGAAACAGCAGTAAGCACAGGGAAATATCTGCTTCTAAATCCAAAACGCAGCTATCTAACAGAACGGTTGTCAATGTGTGCACTCAACTTCCAGAGTTATACCCGTGTGTGGATTCAGCAGTCTGCAAACACTTTCTCTGCAGAGTCCCAAAACAGGCGTTTTCAGCCCATTACCGGCATATGGAAGAAACAGCAGTAAGCACAGGGAAATATCTGCTTCTAAATCCAAAACGCAGCTATCTAACAGAACGGTTGTCAATGTGTGCACTCAACTTCCAGATTTAAACCCGTGTGTGGATTCAGCAGTCTGCAAACACTTTCTCTGCAGAGTCCCAAAACAGGCGTTTTCAGCCCATTACCGGCATATGGAAGAAACAGCAGTAAGCACAGGGAAATATCTGCTTCTAAATCCAAAACGCAGCTATCTAACAGAACGGTTGTCAATGTGTGCACTCAACTTCCAGAGTTAAACCCGTGTGTGGATTCAGCAGTCTGCAAACCCTTTCTCTGCAGAGTCCCAAAACAGGCGTTTTCAGCCCATTACCGGCATATGGAAGAAACAGCAGTAAGCACAGGGAAATATCTGCTTCTAAATCCAAAACGCAGCTATCTAACAGAACGGTTGTCAATGTGTGCACTCAACATCCAGAGTTAAACCCGTGTGTGGATTCAGCAGTCTGCAAACACTTTCTCTGCAGAGTCCCAAAACAGGCGTTTTCAGCCCATTACCGGCATATGGAAGAAACAGCAGTAAGCACAGGGAAATATCTGCTTCTAAATCCAAAACGCAGCTATCTAACAGAACGGTTGTCAATGTGTGCACTCAACTTCCAGAATTAAACCCGTGTGTGGATTCAGCAGTCTGCAAACATCTTCTCTGCAGAGTCCCAAAACAGGCGTTTTCAGCCCATTACCGGCATATGGAAGAAACAGCAGTAAGCACAGGGAAATATCTGCCTCTAAATCCAAAACGCAGCTATCTAACAGAACGGTTGTCAATGTGTGCACTCAACTTCCAGAGTTAAACCCGTGTGTGGATTCAGCAGTCTGCAAACACTTTCTCTGCAGAGTCCCAAGACAGGCGTTTTCAGCCCATTACCGGCATATGGAAGAAACAGCTGTAAGCACAGGGAAATATCTGCTTCTAAATCCAAAACGCAGCTATCTAACAGAACGGTTGTCAATGTGTGCACTCAACTTCCAGAGTTAAACCCGTGTGTGGATTCAGCAGTCTGCAAACACTTTCTCTGCAGAGTCCCAAAACAGGCGTTTTCAGCCCATTACCGGCATATGGAAGAAACAGCAGTAAGCACAGGGAAATATCTGCTTCTAAATCCAAAACGCAGCTATCTAACAGAACGGTTGTCAATGTGTGCACTCAACTTCCAGAGTTAAACCCGTGTGTGGATTCAGCAGTCTGCAAACACTTTCTCTGCAGAGTCCCAAAACAGGCGTTTTCAGCCCATTACCGGCATATGGAAGAAACAGCAGTAAGCACAGGGAAATATCTGCTTCTAAATCCAAATCGCAGCTATCTAACAGAACGGTTGTCAATTTGTGTACTCAACTTCCAGAGTTAAACCCGTGTGTGGATTCAGTATTCTGCAAACACTTTCTCTGCAGAGTCCCAAAACAGCCGTTTTCAGCCCATTACCGGCATATGGAAGAAACAGCAGTAAGCACAGGGAAATATCTGCTTCTAAATCCAAAACGCAGCTATCTAACAGAACGGTTGTCAATGTGTGCACACAACTTCCAGAGTTATACCCGTGTGTGGATTCAGCAGTCTGCAAACACTTTCTCTGCAGAGTCCCAAAACAGGCGTTTTCAGCCCAATACCGGCATATGGAAGAAACAGCAGTAAGCACAGGGAAATATCTGCTTCTAAATCCAAAACGCAGCTATCTAACAGAACGGTTGTCAATGTGTGCACTCAACTTCCAGATTTAAACCCGTGTGTGGATTCAGCAGTCTGCAAACATCTTCTCTGCAGGGTCCCAAAACAGGCGTTTTCAACCCCTTACCGGCATATGGAAGAAACAGCAGTAAGCACAGGGAAATATCTGCTTCTAAATCCAAAACGCAGCTATCTAACAGAACGGTTGTCAATGTGTGCACTCAACTTCCAGAGTTAAACCCGTGTGTGGATTCAGCAGTCTGCAAACACTTTCTCTGCTGAGTCCCAAAACAGGCGTTTTCAGCCCATTCCCGGCATATGGAAGAAACAGCAGTAAGCACAGGGAAATATCTGCTTATAAATCCAAAACGCAGCTATCTAACAGAACGGTTGTCAATGTGTGCACTCAACTTGCAGAGTTAAACCCGTGTGTGGATTCAGCAGTCTGCAAACACTTTCTCTGCAGAGTCCCAAAACAGCCGTTTTCAGCCCATTACCGGCATATGGAAGAAACAGCAGTAAGCCCAGGGAAATATCTGCTTCTAAATCCAAAACGCAGCTATCTAACAGAACGGTTGTCAATGTGTGCACTCAACTTCCAGAGTTAAACCCGTGTGTGGATTCAGCAGTCTGCAAACACTTTCTCTGCAGAGTCCCAAAACAGGCGTTTTCAGCCCATTACCGGCATATGGAAGAAACAGCAGTAAGCACAGGGAAATATCTGCTTCTAAATCCAAAACGCAGCTATCTAACAGAACGGTTGTCAATGTGTGCACTCAACTTCCAGAGTTAAACCCGTGTGTGGATTCAGCAGTCTGCAAACACTTTCTCTGCAAAGTCCCAAAACAGGCGTTTTCAGCCCATTACCGGCGTATGGAAGAAACAGCAGTAAGCACAGGGAAATATCTGCTTCTAAATCCAAAACGCAGCTATCTAACAGAACGGTTGTCAATGTGTGCACTCAACTTCCAGAGTTAAACCCGTGTGTGGATTCAGCAGTCTGCAAACATCTTCTCTGCAGAGTCCCAAAACAGGCGTTTTCAGCCCATTACCGGCATATGGAAGAAACAGCAGTAAGCACAGGGAAATATCTGCTTCTAAATCCAAAACGCAGCTATCTAACAGAACGGTTGTCAATGTGTGCACTCAACTTCCAGAGTTAAACCCGTGTGTGGATTCAGCAGTCTGCAAACACTTTCTCTGCAGAGTCCCAAGACAGGCGTTTTCAGCCCATTACCGGCATATGGAAGAAACAGCAGTAAGCACAGGGAAATATCTGCTTCTAAATCCAAAACGCAGCTATCTAACAGAACGGTTGTCAATGTGTGCACTCAACTTCCAGAGTTAAACCCGTGTGTGGATTCAGCAGTCTGCAAACACTTTCTCTGCAGAGTCCCAAAACAGGCGTTTTCAGCCCATTCCCGGCATATGGAAGAAACAGCAGTAAGCACAGGGAAATATCTGCTTCTAAATCCAAAACGCAGCTATCTAACAGAACGGTTGTCAATGTGTGTACTCAACTTCCAGAGTTAAACCCGTGTGTGGATTCAGTATTCTGCAAACACTTTCTCTGCAGAGTCCCAAAACAGCCGTTTTCAGCCCATTACCGGCATACGGAAGAAACAGCAGTAAGCACAGGGAAATATCTGCTTCTAAATCCAAAACGCAGCTATCTAACAGAACGGTTGTCAATGTGTGCACTCAACTTCCAGAGTTAAACCCGTGTGTGGATTCAGCAGTCTGCAAACACTTTCTCTGCAGAGTCCCAAAACAGGCGTTTTCAGCCCATTCCCGGCATATGGAAGAAACAGCAGTAAGCCCAGGGAAATATCTGCTTCTAAATCCAAAACGCAGCTATCTAACAGAACGGTTGTCAATGTGTGCACTCAACTTCCAGAGTTAAACCTGTGTGTGGATTCAGCAGTCTGCCAACACTTTCTCTGCAGAGTCCCAAAACAGGCGTTTTCAGCCCATTACCGGCATATGGAAGAAACAGCAGTAAGCACAGGGAAATATCTGCTTCTAAATCCAAAACGCAGATATCTAACAGAACGGTTGTCAATGTGTGCACTCAACTTCCAGAGTTAAACCCGTGTGTGGATTCAGCAGTCTGCAAACATCTTCTCTGCAGAGTCCCAAAACAGGCTTTTTCAGCCCATTACCGGCATATGGAAGAAACAGCAGTAAGCACAGGGAAATATCTGCTTCTAAATCCAAAACGCAGCTATCTAACAGAACGGTTGTCAATGTGTGCACTCAACTTCCAGAGTTAAACCCGTGTGTGGATTCAGCAGTCTGCAAACACTTTCTCTGCAGAGTCCCAAAACAGGCGTTTTCAGCCCATTACCGGCATATGGAAGAAACAGCAGTAAGCACAGGGAAATATCTGCTTCTAAATCCAAAACGCAGCTATCTAACAGAACGGTTGTCAATGTGTGCACTCAACTTCCAGAGTTAAACCCGTGTGTGGATTCAGCAGTCTGCAAACACTTTCTCTGCAGAGTCCCAAAACAGGCGTTTTCAGCCCATTACCGGCATATGGAAGAAACAGCAGTAAGCACAGGGAAATAACTGCTTCTAAATCCAAAACGCAGCTATCTAACAGAACGGTTGTCAATGTGTGCACTCAACTTCCAGAGTTAAACCCGTGTGTGGATTCAGCAGTCTGCAAACACTTTCTCTGCAGAGTCCCAAAACAGGCGTTTTCAGCCCATTACCGGCATATGGAAGAAACAGCAGTAGGCACAGGGAAATATCTGCTTCTAAATCCAAAACGCAGCTATCTAACAGAACGGTTGTCAATGTGTGTACTCAACTTCCAGAGTTAAACCCGTGTGTGGATTCAGTAGTCTGCAAACACTTTCTCTGCAGAGTCCCAAAACAGCCGTTTTCAGCCCATTACCGGCATATGGAAGAAACAGCAGTAAGCACAGGGAAATATCTGTTTCTAAATCCAAAACGCAGCTATCTAACAGAACGGTTGTCAATGTGTGCACTCAACTTCCAGAGTTAAACCCGTGTGTGGATTCAGCAGTCGCAAACACTTTCTCTGCAGAGTCCCAAAACAGGCGTTTTCAGCCCATTACCGGCATATGGAAGAAACAGCAGTAAGCCCAGGGAAATATCTGCTTCTAAATCCAAAACGCAGCTATCTAACAGAACGGTTGTCAATGTGTGCACTCAACTTCCAGAGTTAAACCTGTGTGTGGATTCAGCAGTCTGCCAACACTTTCTCTGCAGAGTCCCAAAACAGGCGTTTTCAGCCCATTACCGGCATATGGAAGAAACAGCAGTAAGCACAGGGAAATATCTGCTTCTAAATCCAAAACGCAGATATCTAACAGAACGGTTGTCAATGTGTGCACTCAACTTCCAGAGTTAAACCCGTGTGTGGATTCAGCAGTCTGCAAACATCTTCTCTGCAGAGTCCCAAAACAGGCTTTTTCAGCCCATTACCGGCATATGGAAGAAACAGCAGTAAGCACAGGGAAATATCTGCTTCTAAATCCAAAACGCAGCTATCTAACAGAACGGTTGTCAATGTGTGCACTCAACTTCCAGAGTTATACAGGTGTGTGGATTCAGCAGTCTGCAAACACTTTCTCTGCAGAGTCCCAAAACAGGCGTTTTCAGCCCATTACCGGCATATGGAAGAAACAGCAGTAAGCACAGGGAAATAACTGCTTCTAAATCCAAAACGCAGCTATCTAACAGAACGGTTGTCAATGTGTGCACTCAACTTCCAGAGTTAAACCCGTGTGTGGATTCAGCAGTCTGCAAACACTTTCTCTGCAGAGTCCCAAAACAGGCGTTTTCAGCCCATTACCGGCATATGGAAGAAACAGCAGTAGGCACAGGGAAATATCTGCTTCTAAATCCAAAACGCAGCTATCTAACAGAACGGTTGTCAATGTGTGTACTCAACTTCCAGAGTTAAACCCGTGTGTGGATTCAGTAGTCTGCAAACACTTTCTCTGCAGAGTCCCAAAACAGCCGTTTTCAGCCCATTACCGGCATATGGAAGAAACAGCAGTAAGCACAGGGAAATATCTGCTTCTAAATCCAAAACGCAGCTATCTAACAGAACGGTTGTCAATGTGTGCACTCAACTTCCAGAGTTAAACCCGTGTGTGGATTCAGCAGTCGCAAACACTTTCTCTGCAGAGTCCCAAAACAGGCGTTTTCAGCCCATTACCGGCATATGGAAGAAACAGCAGTAAGCCCAGGGAAATATCTGCTTCTAAATCCAAAACGCAGCTATCTAACAGAACGGTTGTCAATGTGTGCACTCAACTTCCAGAGTTAAACCTGTGTGTGGATTCAGCAGTCTGCCAACACTTTCTCTGCAGAGTCCCAAAACAGGCGTTTTCAGCCCATTACCGGCATATGGAAGAAACAGCAGTAAGCACAGGGAAATATCTGCTTCTAAATCCAAAACGCAGATATCTAACAGAACGGTTGTCAATGTGTGCACTCAACTTCCAGAGTTAAACCCGTGTGTGGATTCAGCAGTCTGCAAACATCTTCTCTGCAGAGTCCCAAAACAGGCTTTTTCAGCCCATTACCGGCATATGGAAGAAACAGCAGTAAGCACAGGGAAATATCTGCTTCTAAATCCAAAACGCAGCTATCTAACAGAACGGTTGTCAATGTGTGCACTCAACTTCCAGAGTTAAACCCGTGTGTGGATTCAGCAGTCTGCAAACACTTTCTCTGCAGAGTCCCAAAACAGGCGTTTTCAGCCCATTACCGGCATATGGAAGAAACAGCAGTAAGCACAGGGAAATATCTGCTTCTAAATCCAAAACGCAGCTATCTAACAGAACGGTTGTCAATGTGTGCACTCAACTTCCAGAGTTAAACCCGTGTGTGGATTCAGCAGTCTGCAAACACTTTCTCTGCAGAGTCCCAAAACAGGCGTTTTCAGCCCATTACCGGCATATGGAAGAAACAGCAGTAAGCACAGGGAAATAACTGCTTCTAAATCCAAAACGCAGCTATCTAACAGAACGGTTGTCAATGTGTGCACTCAACTTCCAGAGTTAAACCCGTGTGTGGATTCAGCAGTCTGCAAACACTTTCTCTGCAGAGTCCCAAAACAGGCGTTTTCAGCCCATTACCGGCATATGGAAGAAACAGCAGTAGGCACAGGGAAATATCTGCTTCTAAATCCAAAACGCAGCTATCTAACAGAACGGTTGTCAATGTGTGTACTCAACTTCCAGAGTTAAACCCGTGTGTGGATTCAGTAGTCTGCAAACACTTTCTCTGCAGAGTCCCAAAACAGCCGTTTTCAGCCCATTACCGGCATATGGAAGAAACAGCAGTAAGCACAGGGAAATATCTGCTTCTAAATCCAAAACGCAGCTATCTAACAGAACGGTTGTCAATGTGTGCACTCAACTTCCAGAGTTATACAGGTGTGTGGATTCAGCAGTCTGCAAACACTTTCTCTGCAGAGTCCCAAAACAGGCGTTTTCAGCCCATTACCGGCATATGGAAGAAACAGCAGTAAGCACAGGGAAATATCTGCTTCTAAATCCAAAACGCAGCTATCTAACAGAACGGTTGTCAATGTGTGCACTCAACTTCCAGAGTTAAACCCGTGTGTGGATTCAGCAGTCTGCAAACATCTTCTCTGCAGGGTCCCAAAACAGGCGTTTTCAACCCCTTACCGTCATATGGAAGAAACAGCAGTAAGCACAGGGAAATATCTGCTTCTAAATCCAAAACGCAGCTATCTAACAGAACGGTTGTCAATGTGTGCACTCAACTTCCAGAGTTAAACCCGTGTGTGGATTCAGCAGTCTGCAAACACTTTCTCTGCTGAGTCCCAAAAGAGTCGTTTTCAGCCCATTCCCGGCATATGGAAGAAACAGCAGTAAGCACAGGGAAATATCTGCTTCTAAATCCAAAACGCAGCTATCTAACAGAACGGTTGTCAATGTGTGCACTCAACTTCCAGAGTTAAACCCGTGTGTGGATTCAGCAGTCTGCAAACACTTTCTCTGCAGAGTCAAAAAACAGGCGTTTTCAGCCCATTACCGGCATATGGAAGAAACAGCAGTAAGCACAGGGAAATATCTGCTTCTAAATCCAAAACGCAGCTATCTAACAGAACGGTTGTCAATGTGTGCACTCAACTTCCAGAGTTAAACCCGTGTGTGGATTCAGCAGTCTGCAAACACTTTCTCTGCAGAGTCCCAAAACAGGCTTTTTCAGCCCATTACCGGCATATGGAAGAAACAGCAGTAAGCACAGGGAAATATCTGCTTATAAATCCAAAACGCAGCTATCTAACAGAACGGTTGTCAATGTGTGCACTCAACTTCCAGAGTTAAACCCGTGTGTGGATTCAGCAGTCTGCAAACACTTTCTCTGCAAAGTCCCAAAACAGGCGTTTTCAGCCCATTACCGGCATATGGAAGAAACAGCAGTAAGCACAGGGAAATATCTGCTTCTAAATCCAAAACGCAGCTATCTAACAGAACGGTTGTCAATGTGTGTACTCAACTTCCAGAGTTAAACCCGTGTGTGGATTCAGTATTCTGCAAACACTTTCTCTGCAGAGTCCCAAAACAGCCGTTTTCAGCCCATTACCGGCATATGGAAGAAACAGCAGTAAGCACAGGGAAATATCTGCTTCTAAATCCAAAACGCAGCTATCTAACAGAACGGTTGTCAATGTGTGTACTCAACTTCCAGAGTTAAACCCGTGTGTGGATTCAGTATTCTGCAAACACTTTCTCTGCAGAGTCCCAAAACAGCCGTTTTCAGCCCATTACCGGCATATGGAAGAAACAGCAGTAAGCACAGGGAAATATCTGCTTCTAAATCCAAAACGCAGCTATCTAACAGAACGGTTGTCAATGTGTGCACTCAACTTCCAGAGTTATACCCGTGTGTGGATTCAGCAGTCTGCAAACACTTTCTCTGCAGAGTCCCAAAACAGGCGTTTTCAGCCCAATACCGGCATATGGAAGAAACAGCAGTAAGCACAGGGAAATATCTGCTTCTAAATCCAAAACGCAGCTATCTAACAGAACGGTTGTCAATGTGTGCACTCAACTTCCAGATTTAAACCCGTGTGTGGATTCAGCAGTCTGCAAACATCTTCTCTGCAGGGTCCCAAAACAGGCGTTTTCAACCCCTTACCGGCATATGGAAGAAACAGCAGTAAGCACAGGGAAATATCTGCTTCTAAATCCAAAACGCAGCTATCTAACAGAACGGTTGTCAATGTGTGCACTCAACTTCCAGAGTTAAACCCGTGTGTGGATTCAGCAGTCTGCAAACACTTTCTCTGCTGAGTCCCAAAACAGGCGTTTTCAGCCCATTCCCGGCATATGGAAGAAACAGCAGTAAGCACAGGGAAATATCTGCTTATAAATCCAAAACGCAGCTATCTAACAGAACGGTTGTCAATGTGTGCACTCAACTTCCAGAGTTAAACCCGTGTGTGGATTCAGCAGTCTGCAAACACTTTCTCTGCAGAGTCCCAAAACAGCCGTTTTCAGCCCATTACCGGCATATGGAAGAAACAGCAGTAAGCACAGGGAAATATCTGCTTCTAAATCCAAAACGCAGCTATCTAACAGAACGGTTGTCAATGTGTGCACTCAACTTCCAGAGTTATACCCGTGTGTGGATTCAGCAATCTGCAAACACTTTCTCTGCAGAGTCCCAAAACAGGCGTTTTCAGCCCAATACCGGCATATGGAAGAAACAGCAGTAAGCACAGGGAAATATCTGCTTCTAAATCCAAAACGCAGCTATCTAACAGAACGGTTGTCAATGTGTGCACTCAACTTCCAGATTTAAACCCGTGTGTGGATTCAGCAGTCTGCAAACATCTTCTCTGCAGGGTCCCAAAACAGGCGTTTTCAACCCCTTACCGGCATATGGAAGAAACAGCAGTAAGCACAGGGAAATATCTGCTTCTAAATCCAAAACGCAGCTATCTAACAGAACGGTTGTCAATGTGTGCACTCAACTTCCAGAGTTAAACCCGTGTGTGGATTCAGCAGTCTGCAAACACTTTCTCTGCTGAGTCCCAAAACAGGCGTTTTCAGCCCATTCCCGGCATATGGAAGAAACAGCAGTAAGCACAGGGAAATATCTGCTTATAAATCCAAAACGCAGCTATCTAACAGAACGGTTGTCAATGTGTGCACTCAACTTCCAGAGTTAAACCCGTGTGTGGATTCAGCAGTCTGCAAACACTTTCTCTGCAGAGTCCCAAAACAGGCGTTTTCAGCCCATTACCGGCATATGGAAGAAACAGCAGTAAGCACAGGGAAATATCTGCTTCTAAATCCAAAACGCAGCTATCTAACAGAACGGTTGTCAATGTGTGCACTCAACTTCCAGAGTTAAACCCGTGTGTGGATTCAGCAGTCTGCAAACACTTTCTCTGGAGAGTCCCAAAACAGGCGTTTTCAGCCCATTACCGGCATATGGAAGAAACAGCAGTAAGCACAGGGAAATATCTGCTTCTAAATCCAAAACGCAGCTATCTAACAGAACGGTTGTCAATGTGTGCACTCAACTTCCAGAGTTAAACCCGTGTGTGGATTCAGCAGTCTGCAAACACTTTCTCTGCAAAGTCCCAAAACAGGCGTTTTCAGCCCATTACCGGCGTATGGAAGAAACAGCAGTAAGCACAGGGAAATATCTGCTTCTAAATCCAAAACGCAGCTATCTAACAGAACGGTTGTCAATGTGTGTACTCAACTTACAGAGTTAAACCCGTGTGTGGATTCAGCAGTCTGCAAACACTTTCTCTGCAGAGTCCCAAAACAGGCGTTTTCAGCCCATTCCCGGCATATGGAAGAAACAGCAGTAAGCACAGGGAAATATCTGCTTCTAAATCCAAAACGCAGCTATCTAACAGAACGGTTGTCAATGTGTGCACTCAACATCCAGAGTTAAACCCGTGTGTGGATTCAGCAGTCTTCAAACACTTTCTCTGCAGAGTCCCAAAACAGGCGTTTTCAGCCCATTACCGGCATATGGAAGAAACAGCAGTAAGCACAGGGAAATATCTGCTTCTAAATCCAAAACGCAGCTATCTAACAGAACGGTTGTCAATGTGTGCACTCAACTTCCAGAGTTAAACCCGTGTGTGGATTCAGCAGTCTGCAAACATCTTCTCTGCAGAGTCCCAAAACAGGCGTTTTCAGCCCATTACCGGCATATGGAAGAAACAGCAGTAAGCACAGGGAAATATCTGCTTCTAAATCCAAAACGCAGCTATCTAACAGAACGGTTGTCAATGTGTGTACTCAACTTCCAGAGTTAAACCCGTGTGTGGATTCAGTATTCTGCAAACACTTTCTCTGCAGAGTCCCAAAACAGCCGTTTTCAGCCCATTACCGGCATATGGAAGAAACAGCAGTAAGCACAGGGAAATATCTGCTTCTAAATCCAAAACGCAGCTATCTAACAGAACGGTTGTCAATGTGTGCACTCAACTTAGAGAGTTATACCCGTGTGTGGATTCAGCAGTCTGCAAACACTTTCTCTGCAGAGTCCCAAAACAGGCGTTTTCAGCCCATTACCGGCATATGGAAGAAACAGCAGTAAGCACAGGGAAATATCTGCTTCTAAATCCAAAACGCAGCTATCTAACAGAACGGTTGTCAATGTGTGCACTCAACTTCCAGATTTAAACCCGTGTGTGGATTCAGCAGTCTGCAAACATCTTCTCTGCAGGGTCCCAAAACAGGCGTTTTCAACCCCTTACCGGCATATGGAAGAAACAGCAGTAAGCACAGGGAAATATCTGCTTCTAAATCCAAAACGCAGCTATCTAGCAGAACGGTTGTCAATGTGTGCACTCAACTTCCAGAGTTAAACCCGTGTGTGGATTCAGCAGTCTGCAAACACTTTCTCTGCTGAGTCCCAAAACAGGCGTTTTCAGCCCATTCCCGGCATATGGAAGAAACAGCAGTAAGCACAGGGAAATATCTGCTTATAAATCCAAAACGCAGCTATCTAACAGAACGGTTGTCAATGTGTGCACTCAACTTCCAGAGTTAAACCCGTGTGTGGATTCAGCAGTCTGCAAACACTTTCTCTGCAGAGTCCCAAAACAGGCGTTTTCAGCCCATTACCGGCATATGGAAGAAACAGCAGTAAGCACAGGGAAATATCTGCTTCTAAATCCAAAACGCAGCTATCTAACAGAACGGTTGTCAATGTGTGCACTCAACTTCCAGAGTTAAACCCGTGTGTGGTTTCAGCAGTCTGCAAACACTTTCTCTGCAGAGTCCCAAAACAGGCGTTTTCAGCCCATTACCGGCATATGGAAGAAACAGCAGTAAGCACAGGGAAATATCTGCTTCTAAATCCAAAACGCAGCTATCTAACAGAACGGTTGTCAATGTGTGCACTCAACTTCCAGAGTTAAACCCGTGTGTGGATTCAGCAGTCTGCAAACACTTTCTCTGCAGAGTCCCAAAACAGGCGTTTTCAGCCCATTACCGGCGTATGGAAGAAACAGCAGTAAGCACAGGGAAATATCTGCTTCTAAATCCAAAACGCAGCTATCTAACAGAACGGTTGTCAATGTGTGTACTCAACTTCCAGAGTTAAACCCGTGTGTGGATTCAGCAGTCTGCAAACACTTTCTCTGCAGAGTCCCAAAACAGGCGTTTTCAGCCCATTCCCGGCATATGGAAGAAACAGCAGTAAGCACAGGGAAATATCTGCTTCTAAATCCAAAACGCAGCTATCTAACAGAACGGTTGTCAATGTGTGCACTCAACTTCCAGAGTTAAACCCGTGTGTGGATTCAGCAGTCTGCAAACACTTTCTCTGCAGAGTCCCAAAACAGGCGTTTTCAGCCCATTACCGGCATATGGAAGAAACAGCAGTAAGCACAGGGAAATATCTGCTTCTAAATCCAAAACGCAGCTATCTAACAGAACGGTTGTCAATGTGTGCACTCAACTTCCAGATTTAAACCCGTGTGTGGATTCAGCAGTCTGCAAACACTTTCTCTGCAGAGTCCCAAAACAGGCGTTTTCAGCCCATTACCGGCATATGGAAGAAACAGCAGTAAGCACAGGGAAATATCTGCTTCTAAATTCAAAACGCAGCTATCTAACAGAACGGTTGTCAATGTGTGCACTCAACTTCCAGAGTTAAACCCGTGTGTGGATTCAGCAGTCTGCAAACACTTTCTCTGCTGAGTCCCAAAACAGGCGTTTTCAGCCCATTACCGGCATATGGAAGAAACAGCAGTAAGCACAGGGAAATATCTGCTTCTAAATCCAAAACGCAGCTATCTAACAGAACGGTTGTCAATGTGTGCACTCAACTTCCAGAGTTAAACCCGTGTGTGGATTCAGCAGTCGCAAACACTTTCTCTGCAGAGTCCCAAAACAGGCGTTTTCAGCCCATTCCCGGCATATGGAAGAAACAGCAGTAAGCCCAGGGAAATATCTGCTTCTAAATCCAAAACGCAGCTATCTAACAGAACGGTTGTCAATGTGTGCACTCAACTTCCAGAGTTAAACCTGTGTGTGGATTCAGCAGTCTGCCAACACTTTCTCTGCAGAGTCCCAAAACAGGCGTTTTCAGCCCATTACCGGCATATGGAAGAAACAGCAGTAAGCACAGGGAAATATCTGCTTCTAAATCCAAAACGCAGCTATCTAACAGAACGGTTGTCAATGTGTGCACTCAACTTCCAGAGTTAAACCCGTGTGTGGATTCAGCAGTCTGCAAACATCTTCTCTGCAGAGTCCCAAAACAGGCTTTTTCAGCCCATTACCGGCATATGGAAGAAACAGCAGTAAGCACAGGGAAATATCTGCTTCTAAATCCAAAACGCAGCTATCTAACAGAACGGTTGTCAATGTGTGCACTCAACTTCCAGAGTTAAACCCGTGTGTGGATTCAGCAGTCTGCAAACACTTTCTCTGCAGAGTCCCAAAACAGGCGTTTTCAGCCCATTACCGGCATATGGAAGAAACAGCAGTAAGCACAGGGAAATATCTGCTTCTAAATCCAAAACCCAGCTATCTAACAGAACGGTTGTCAATGTGTGCACTCAACTTCCAGAGTTAAACCCGTGTGTGGATTCAGCAGTCTGCAAACACTTTCTCTGCAGAGTCCCAAAACAGGCGTTTTCAGCCCATTACCGGCATATGGAAGAAACAGCAGTAAGCACAGGGAAATAACTGCTTCTAAATCCAAAACGCAGCTATCTAACAGAACGGTTGTCAATGTGTGCACTCAACTTCCAGAGTTAAACCCGTGTGTGGATTCAGCAGTCTGCAAACACTTTCTCTGCAGAGTCCCAAAACAGGCGTTTTCAGCCCATTACCGGCATATGGAAGAAACAGCAGTAAGCCCAGGAAAATATCTGCTTCTAAATCCAAAACGCAGCTATCTAACAGAACGGTTGTCAATGTGTGCACTCAACTTCCAGAGTTAAACCTGTGTGTGGATACAGCAGTCTGCCAACACTTTCTCTGCAGAGTCACAAAACAGGCGTTTTCAGCCCATTACCGGCATATGGAAGAAACAGCAGTAAGCACAGGGAAATATCTGCTTCTAAATCCAAAACGCAGCTATCTAACAGAACGGTTGTCAATGTGTGCATTCAACTTCCAGAGTTAAACCCGTGTGTGGATTCAGCAGTCTGCAAACATCTTCTCTGCAGAGTCCCAAAACAGGCGTTTTCAGCCCATTACCGGCATATGGAAGAAACAGCAGTAAGCACAGGGAAATATCTGCTTCTAAATCCAAAACGCAGCTATCTAACAGAACGGTTGTCAATGTGTGCACTCAACTTCCAGAGTTAAACCCGTGTGTGGATTCAGCAGTCTGCAAACATTTTCTCTGCAGAGTCCCAAAACAGGCGTTTTCAGCCCATTACCGGCATATGGAAGAAACAGCAGTAAGCACAGGGAAATATCTGCTTCTAAATCCAAAACGCAGCTATCTAACAGAACGGTTGTCAATGTGTGCACTCAACTTCCAGAGTTATACAGGTGTGTGGATTCAGCAGTCTGCAAACACTTTCTCTGCAGAGTCCCAAAACAGGCGTTTTCAGCCCATTACCGGCATATGGAAGAAACAGCAGTAAGCACAGGGAAATATCTGCTTCTAAATCCAAAACGCAGCTATCTAACAGAACGGTTGTCAATGTGTGCACTCAACTTCCAGAGTTAAACCCGTGTGTGGATTCAGCAGTCTGCAAACATCTTCTCTGCAGGGTCCCAAAACAGGCGTTTTCAACCCCTTACCGGCATATGGAAGAAACAGCAGTAAGCACAGGGAAATATCTGCTTCTAAATCCAAAACGCAGCTATCTAACAGAACGGTTGTCAATGTGTGCACTCAACTTCCAGAGTTAAACCCGTGTGTGGATTCAGCAGTCTGCAAACACTTTCTCTGCAGAGTCCCAAAACAGGCTTTTTCAGCCCATTACCGGCATATGGAAGAAACAGCAGTAAGCACAGGGAAATATCTGCTTCTAAATCCAAAACGCAGCTATCTAACAGAACGGTTGTCAATGTGTGCACTCAACTTCCAGAGTTAAACCCGTGTGTGGATTCAGCAGTCTGCAAACACTTTCTCTGCAAAGTCCCAAAACAGGCGTTTTCAGCCCATTACCGGCATATGGAAGAAACAGCAGTAAGCACAGGGAAATATCTGCTTCTAAATCCAAAACGCAGCTATCTAACAGAACGGTTGTCAATGTGTGTACTCAACTTCCAGAGTTAAACCCGTGTGTGGATTCAGCAGTCTGCAAACACTTTCTCTGCAGAGTCCCAAAACAGGCGTTTTCAGCCCATTCCCGGCATATGGAAGAAACAGCAGTAAGCCCAGGGAAATATCTGCTTCTAAATCCAAAACGCAGCTATCTAACAGAACGGTTGTCAATGTGTGCACTCAACTTCCAGAGTTAAACCCGTGTGTGGATTCAGCAGTCTGCAAACACTTTCTCTGCAGAGTCCCAAAACAGGCGTTTTCAGCCCATTACCGGCATATGGAAGAAACAGCAGTAAGCACAGGGAAATATCTGCTTCTAAATCCAAAACGCAGCTATCTAACAGAACGGTTGTCAATGTGTGCACTCAACTTCCAGAGTTAAACCCGTGTGTGGATTCAGCAGTCTGCAAACACTTTCTCTGCAGAGTCCCAAAACAGGCGTTTTCAGCCCATTACCGGCATATGGAAGAAACAGCAGTAAGCACAGGGAAATATCTGCTTCTAAATCCAAAACGCAGCTATCTAACAGAACGGTTGTCAATGTGTGCACTCAACTTCCAGAGTTAAACCCGTGTGTGGATTCAGCAGTCTGCAAACACTTTCTCTGCAAAGTCCCAAAACAGGCGTTTTCAGCCCATTACCGGCATATGGAAGAAACAGCAGTAAGCACAGGGAAATATCTGCTTCTAAATCCAAAACGCAGCTATCTAACAGATCGGTTGTCAATGTGTGTACTCAACTTCCAGAGTTAAACCCGTGTGTGGATTCAGCAGTCTGCAAACACTTTCTCTGCAGAGTCCCAAAACAGGCGTTTTCAGCCCATTACCGGCATATGGAAGAAACAGCAGTAAGCACAGGGAAATATCTGCTTCTAAATCCAAAACGCAGCTATCTAACAGAACGGTTGTCACTGTGTGCACTCAACTTCCAGAGTTAAACCCGTGTGTGGATTCAGCAGTCTGCAAACACTTTCTCTGCAGAGTCCCAAAACAGGCGTTTTCAGCCCATTACCGGCATATGGAAGAAACAGCAGTAAGCACAGGGAAATATCTGCTTCTAAATCCAAAACGCAGCTATCTAACAGAACGGTTGTCAATGTGTGCACTCAACTTCCAGAGTTAAACCCGTGTGTGGATTCAGCAGTCTGCAAACACTTTCTCTTCAGAGTCCCAAAACAGGCGTTTTCAGCCCATTACCGGCATATGGAAGAAACAGCAGTAAGCACAGGGAAATATCTGCTTCTAAATCCAAAACGCAGCTATCTAACAGAACGGTTGTCAATGTGTGCACTCAACTTCAAGAGTTAAACCCGTGTGTGGATTCAGCAGTCTGCAAACACTTTCTCTGCAGAGTCCCAAAACAGGCGTTTTCAGCCCATTACCGGCATATGGAAGAAACAGCAGTAAGCACAGGGAAATATCTGCTTCTAAATCCAAAACGCAGCTATCTAACAGAACGGTTGTCAATGTGTGTACTCAACTTCCAGAGTTAAACCCGTGTGTGGATTCAGTAGTCTGCAAACACTTTCTCTGCAGAGTCCCAAAACAGCCGTTTTCAGCCCATTACCGGCATATGGAAGAAACAGCAGTAAGCACAGGGAAATATCTGCTTCTAAATCCAAAACGCAACTATCTAACAGAACGGTTGTCAATGTGTGCACTCAACTTCCAGAGTTATACCCGTGTGTGGATTCAGCAGTCTGCAAACACTTTCTCTGCAGAGTCCCAAAACAGGCGTTTTCAGCCCATTACCGGCATATGGAAGAAACAGCAGTAAGCACAGGGAAATATCTGCTTCTAAATCCAAAACGCAGCTATCTAACAGAACGGTTGTCAATGTGTGCACTCAACTTCCAGATTTAAACCCGTGTGTGGATTCAGCAGTCTGCAAACATCTTCTCTGCAGGGTCCCAAAACAGGCGTTTTCAGCCCATTACCGGCATATGGAAGAAACAGCAGTAAGCACAGGGAAATATCTGCTTCTAAATCCAAAACGCAGCTATCTAACAGAACGGTTTTCAATGTGTGCACTCAACTTCCAGAGTTAAACCCGTGTGTGGATTCAGCAGTCTGCAAGCACTTTCTCTGCAGAGTCCCAAAACAGGCGTTTTCAGCCCATTCCCGGCATATGGAAGAAACAGCAGTAAGCACAGGGAAATATCTGCTTCTAAATCCAAAACGCAGCTATCTAACAGAACGGTTGTCAATGTGTGCACTCAACTTCCAGAGTTAAACCCGTGTGTGGATTCAGCAGTCTGCAAACACTTTTTCTGCAGAGTCCCAAAACAGGCGTTTTCAGCCCATTACCGGCATATGGAAGAAACAGCAGTAAGCACAGGGAAATATCTGCTTCTAAATCCAAAACGCAGCTATCTAACAGAACGGTTGTCAATGTGTGCACTCAACTTCCAGAGTTAAACCCGTGTGTGGATTCAGCAGTCTGCAAACACTTTCTCTGCAGAGTCCCAAAACAGGCGTTTTCAGCCCATTACCGGCATATGGAAGAAACAGCAGTAAGCACAGGGAAATATCTGCTTCTAAATCCAAAACGCAGCTATCTAACAGAACGGTTGTCAATGTGTGCACTCAACTTCCAGAGTTAAACCCGTGTGTGGATTCAGCAGTCTGCAAACACTTTCTCTGCAGAGTCCCAAAACAGGCGTTTTCAGCCCATTACCGGCATATGGAAGAAACAGCAGTAAGCACAGGGAAATATCTGCTTCTAAATCCAAAACGCAGCTATCTAACAGAACGGTTGTCAATGCGTGCACTCAACTTCCAGAGTTAAACCCGTGTGTGGATTCAGCAGTCTGCAAACACGTTCTCTGCAGAGTCCAAAAACAGGCGTTTTCAGCCCATTACCGGCATAAGGAAGAAACAGCAGTAAGCACAGGGAAATATCTGCTTCTAAATCCAAAACGCAGCTCTCTAACAGGACGGTTGTCAATGTGTGCACTCAACTTCCAGAGTTAAACCCGTGTGTGGATTCAGCAGTCTGCAAACACTTTCTCTGCAGAGTCCCAAAACAGGCGTTTTCAGCCCATTACCGGCATATGGAAGAAACAGCAGTAAGCCCAGGGAAATATCTGCTTCTAAATCCAAAACACAGCTATCTAACAGAACGGTTGTCATTGTGTGCACTCAACTTCCAGAGTTAAACCCGTGTGTGGATTCAGCAGTCTGCAAACACTTTCTCTGCAGAGTCCCAAAACAGGCGCTTTCAGCCCATTACCGGCATATGGAAGAAACAGCAGTAAGCACAGGGAAATATCTGCTTCTAAATCCAAAACGCAGCTATCTAACAGAACGGTTGTCAATGTGTGTACTCAACTTCCAGAGTTAAACCCGTGTGTGGATTCAGCAGTCTGCAAACACTTTCTCTGCAGAGTCCCAAAGCAGGCGTTTTCAGCCCATTACCGGCATATGGAAGAAACAGCAGTAAGCACAGGGAAATATCTGCTTCTAAATCCAAAACGCAGCTATCTAACAGAACGGTTGTCAATGTGTGCACTCAACTTCCAGAGTTAAACCCGTGTGTGGATTCAGCAGTCTGCAAACATCTTCTCTGCAGAGTCCCAAAACAGGCGTTTTCAGCCCATTACCGGCATATGGAAGAAACAGCAGTAAGCCCAGGGAAATATCTGCTTCTAAATCCAAAACGCAGCTATCTAACAGAACGGTTGTCAATGTGTGCACTCAACTTCCAGAGTTAAACCTGTGTGTGGATTCAGCAGTCTGCCAACACTTTCTCTGCAGAGTCCCAAAACAGGCGTTTTCAGCCCATTACCGGCATATGGAAGAAACAGCAGTAAGCACAGGGAAATATCTGCTTCTAAATCCAAAACGCAGCTATCTAACAGAACGGTTGTCAATGTGTGCACTCAACTTCCAGAGTTAAACCCGTGTGTGGATTCAGCAGTCTGCAAACATCTTCTCTGCAGAGTCCCAAAACAGGCGTTTTCAGCCCATTACCGGCATATGGAAGAAACAGCAGTAAGCACAGGGAAATATCTGCTTCTAAATCCAAAACGCAGCTATCTAACAGAACGGTTGTCAATGTGTGCACTCAACTTCCAGAGTTAAACCCGTGTGTGGATTCAGCAGTCTGCAAACACTTTCTCTGCAGAGTCCCAAAACAGGCGTTTTCAGCCCATTACCGGCATATGGAAGAAACAGCAGTAAGCACAGGGAAATATCTGCTTCTAAATCCAAAACGCAGCTATCTAACAGAACGGTTGTCAATGTGTGCACTCAACTTCCAGAGTTAAACCCGTGTGTGGATTCAGCAGTCTGCAAACACTTTCTCTGCAGAGTCCCAAAACAGGCGTTTTCAGCCCATTACCGGCATATGGAAGAAACAGCAGTAAGCACAGGGAAATAACTGCTTCTAAATCCAAAACGCAGCTATCTAACAGAACGGTTGTCAATGTGTGCACTCAACTTCCAGAGTTAAACCCGTGTGTGGATTCAGCAGTCTGCAAACACTTTCTCTGCAGAGTCCCAAAACAGGCGTTTTCAGCCCATTACCGGCATATGGAAGAAACAGCAGTAAGCACAGGGAAATATCTGCTTCTAAATCCAAAACGCAGCTATCTAACAGAACGGTTGTCAATGTGTGTACTCAACTTCCAGAGTTAAACCCGTGTGTGGATTCAGTAGTCTGCAAACACTTTCTCTGCAGAGTCCCAAAACAGCCGTTTTCAGCCCATTACCGGCATATGGAAGAAACAGCAGTAAGCACAGGGAAATATCTGCTTCTAAATCCAAAACGCAGCTATCTAACAGAACGGTTGTCAATGTGTGCACTCAACTTCCAGAGTTATACAGGTGTGTGGATTCAGCAGTCTGCAAACACTTTCTCTGCAGAGTCCCAAAACAGGCGTTTTCAGCCCATTACCGGCATATGGAAGAAACAGCAGTAAGCACAGGGAAATATCTGCTTCTAAATCCAAAACGCAGCTATCTAACAGAACGGTTGTCAATGTGTGCACTCAACTTCCAGAGTTAAACCCGTGTGTGGATTCAGCAGTCTGCAAACATCTTCTCTGCAGGGTCCCAAAACAGGCGTTTTCAACCCCTTACCGGCATATGGAAGAAACAGCAGTAAGCACAGGGAAATATCTGCTTCTAAATCCAAAACGCAGCTATCTAACAGAACGGTTGTCAATGTGTGCACTCAACTTCCAGAGTTAAACCCGTGTGTGGATTCAGCAGTCTGCAAACACTTTCTCTGCTGAGTCCCAAAAGAGTCGTTTTCAGCCCATTCCCGGCATATGGAAGAAACAGCAGTAAGCCCAGGGAAATATCTGCTTCTAAATCCAAAACGCAGCTATCTAACAGAACGGTTGTCAATGTGTGCACTCAACTTCCAGAGTTAAACCCGTGTGTGGATTCAGCAGTCTGCAAACACTTTCTCTGCAGAGTCCCAAAACAGGCGTTTTCAGCCCATTACCGGCATATGGAAGAAACAGCAGTAAGCCCAGGGAAATATCTGCTTCTAAATCCAAAACGCAGCTATCTAACAGAACGGTTGTCAATGTGTGCACTCAACTTCCAGAGTTAAACCCGTGTGTGGATTCAGCAGTCTGCAAACACTTTCTCTGCAGAGTCCCAAAACAGGCGTTTTCAGCCCATTACCGGCATATGGAAGAAACAGCAGTAAGCACAGGGAAATATCTGCTTCTAAATCCAAAACGCAGCTATCTAACAGAACGGTTGTCAATGTGTGCACTCAACTTCCAGAGTTAAACCCGTGTGTGGATTCAGCAGTCTGCAAACACTTTCTCTGCAAAGTCCCAAAACAGGCGTTTTCAGCCCATTACCGGCATATGGAAGAAACAGCAGTAAGCACAGGGAAATATCTGCTTCTAAATCCAAAACGCAGCTATCTAACAGAACGGTTGTCAATGTGTGTACTCAACTTCCAGTGTTAAACCCGTGTGTGGATTCAGCAGTCTCCAAACACTTTCTCTGCAGAGTCCCAAAACAGGCGTTTTCAGCCCATTCCCGGCATATGGAAGAAACAGCAGTAAGCCCAGGGAAATATCTGCTTCTAAATCCAAAACGCAGCTATCTAACAGAACGGTTGTCAATGTGTGCACTCAACTTCCAGAGTTAAACCCGTGTGTGGATTCAGCAGTCTGCAAACACTTTCTCTGCAGAGTCCCAAAACAGGCGTTTTCAGCCCATTACCGGCATATGGAAGAAACAGCAGTAAGCACAGGGAAATATCTGCTTCTAAATCCAAAACGCAGCTATCTAACAGAACGGTTGTCAATGTGTGCACTCAACTTCCAGAGTTAAACCCGTGTGTGGATTCAGCAGTCTGCAAACACTTTCTCTGCAGAGTCCCAAAACAGGCGTTTTCAGCCCATTACCGGCATATGGAAGAAACAGCAGTAAGCACAGGGAAATATCTGCTTCTAAATCCAAAACGCAGCTATCTAACAGAACGGTTGTCAATGTGTGCACTCAACTTCCAGAGTTAAACCCGTGTGTGGATTCAGCAGTCTGCAAACACTTTCTCTGCAAAGTCCCAAAACAGGCGTTTTCAGCACATTACCGGCATATGGAAGAAACAGCAGTAAGCACAGGGAAATATCTGCTTCTAAATCCAAAACGCAGCTATCTAACAGATCGGTTGTCAATGTGTGTACTCAACTTCCAGAGTTAAACCCGTGTGTGGATTCAGCAGTCTGCAAACACTTTCTCTGCAGAGTCCCAAAACAGGCGTTTTCAGCCCATTACCGGCATATGGAAGAAACAGCAGTAAGCACAGGGAAATATCTGCTTCTAAATCCAAAACGCAGCTATCTAACAGAACGGTTGTCACTGTGTGCACTCAACTTCCAGAGTTAAACCCGTGTGTGGATTCAGCAGTCTGCAAACACTTTCTCTGCAGAGTCCCAAAACAGGCGTTTTCAGCCCATTACCGGCATATGGAAGAAACAGCAGTAAGCACAGGGAAATATCTGCTTCTAAATCCAAAACGCAGCTATCTAACAGAACGGTTGTCAATGTGTGCACTCAACTTCCAGAGTTAAACCCGTGTGTGGATTCAGCAGTCTGCAAACACTTTCTCTTCAGAGTCCCAAAACAGGCGTTTTCAGCCCATTACCGGCATATGGAAGAAACAGCAGTAAGCACAGGGAAATATCTGCTTCTAAATCCAAAACGCAGCTATCTAACAGAACGGTTGTCAATGTGTGCACTCAACTTCCAGAGTTAAACCCGTGTGTGGATTCAGCAGTCTGCAAACACTTTCTCTGCAGAGTCCCAAAACAGGCGTTTTCAGCCCATTACCGGCATATGGAAGAAACAGCAGTAAGCACAGGGAAATATCTGCTTCTAAATCCAAAACGCAGCTATCTAACAGAACGGTTGTCAATGTGTGTACTCAACTTCCAGAGTTAAACCCGTGTGTGGATTCAGTAGTCTGCAAACACTTTCTCTGCAGAGTCCCAAAACAGCCGTTTTCAGCCCATTACCGGCATATGGAAGAAACAGCAGTAAGCACAGGGAAATATCTGCTTCTAAATCCAAAACGCAACTATCTAACAGAACGGTTGTCAATGTGTGCACTCAACTTCCAGAGTTATACCCGTGTGTGGATTCAGCAGTCTGCAAACACTTTCTCTGCAGAGTCCCAAAACAGGCGTTTTCAGCCCATTACCGGCATATGGAAGAAACAGCAGTAAGCACAGGGAAATATCTGCTTCTAAATCCAAAACGCAGCTATCTAACAGAACGGTTGTCAATGTGTGCACTCAACTTCCAGATTTAAACCCGTGTGTGGATTCAGCAGTCTGCAAACATCTTCTCTGCAGGGTCCCAAAACAGGCGTTTTCAGCCCATTACCGGCATATGGAAGAAACAGCAGTAAGCACAGGGAAATATCTGCTACTAAATCCAAAACGCAGCTATCTAACAGAACGGTTGTCAATGTGTGCACTCAACTTCCAGAGTTAAACCCGTGTGTGGATTCAGCAGTCTGCAAGCACTTTCTCTGCAGAGTCCCAAAACAGGCGTTTTCAGCCCATTCCCGGCATATGGAAGAAACAGCAGTAAGCACAGGGAAATATCTGCTTCTAAATCCAAAACGCAGCTATCTAACAGAACGGTTGTCAATGTGTGCACTCAACTTCCAGAGTTAAACCCGTGTGTGGATTCAGCAGTCTGCAAACACTTTTTCTGCAGAGTCCCAAAACAGGCGTTTTCAGCCCATTACCGGCATATGGAAGAAACAGCAGTAAGCACAGGGAAATATCTGCTTCTAAATCCAAAACGCAGCTATCTAACAGAACGGTTGTCAATGTGTGCACTCAACTTCCAGAGTTAAACCCGTGTGTGGATTCAGCAGTCTGCAAACACTTTCTCTGCAGAGTCCCAAAACAGGCGTTTTCAGCCCATTACCGGCATATGGAAGAAACAGCAGTAAGCACAGGGAAATATCTGCTTCTAAATCCAAAACGCAGCTATCTAACAGAACGGTTGTCAATGTGTGCACTCAACTTCCAGAGTTAAACCCGTGTGTGGATTCAGCAGTCTGCAAACACTTTCTCTGCAGAGTCCCAAAACAGGCGTTTTCAGCCCATTACCGGCATATGGAAGAAACCGCAGTAAGCACAGGGAAATATCTGCTTCTAAATCCAAAACGCAGCTATCTAACAGAACGGTTGTCAATGCGTGCACTCAACTTCCAGAGTTAAACCCGTGTGTGGATTCAGCAGTCTGCAAACACGTTCTCTGCAGAGTCCAAAAACAGGCGTTTTCAGCCCATTACCGGCATAAGGAAGAAACAGCAGTAAGCACAGGGAAATATCTGCTTCTAAATCCAAAACGCAGCTCTCTAACAGGACGGTTGTCAATGTGTGCACTCAACTTCCAGAGTTAAACCCGTGTGTGGATTCAGCAGTCTGCAAACACTTTCTCTGCAGAGTCCCAAAACAGGCGTTTTCAGCCCATTACCGGCATATGGAAGAAACAGCAGTAAGCCCAGGGAAATATCTGCTTCTAAATCCAAAACACAGCTATCTAACAGAACGGTTGTCATTGTGTGCACTCAACTTCCAGAGTTAAACCCGTGTGTGGATTCATCAGTCTGCAAACACTTTCTCTGCAGAGTCCTAAAACAGGCGCTTTCAGCCCATTACCGGCATATGGAAGAAACAGCAGTAAGCACAGGGAAATATCTGCTTCTAAATCCAAAACGCAGCTATCTAACAGAACGGTTGTCAATGTGTGCACTCAACTTCCAGATTTAAACCCGTGTGTGGATTCAGCAGTCTGCAAACATCTTCTCTGCAGGGTCCCAAAACAGGCGTTTTCAGCCCATTACCGGCATATGGAAGAAACAGCAGTAAGCACAGGGAAATATCTGCTTCTAAATCCAAAACGCAGCTATCTAACAGAACGGTTGTCAATGTGTGCACTCAACTTCCAGAGTTAAACCCGTGTGTGGATTCAGCAGTCTGCAAGCACTTTCTCTGCAGAGTCCCAAAACAGGCGTTTTCAGCCCATTCCCGGCATATGGAAGAAACAGCAGTAAGCACAGGGAAATATCTGCTTCTAAATCCAAAACGCAGCTATCTAACAGAACGGTTGTCAATGTGTGCACTCAACTTCCAGAGTTAAACCCGTGTGTGGATTCAGCAGTCTGCAAACACTTTTTCTGCAGAGTCCCAAAACAGGCGTTTTCAGCCCATTACCGGCATATGGAAGAAACAGCAGTAAGCACAGGGAAATATCTGCTTCTAAATCCAAAACGCAGCTATCTAACAGAACGGTTGTCAATGTGTGCACTCAACTTCCAGAGTTAAACCCGTGTGTGGATTCAGCAGTCTGCAAACACTTTCTCTGCAGAGTCCCAAAACAGGCGTTTTCAGCCCATTACCGGCATATGGAAGAAACAGCAGTAAGCACAGGGAAATATCTGCTTCTAAATCCAAAACGCAGCTATCTAACAGAACGGTTGTCAATGTGTGCACTCAACTTCCAGAGTTAAACCCGTGTGTGGATTCAGCAGTCTGCAAACACTTTCTCTGCAGA
Source organism: Aotus nancymaae (assembly GCF_030222135.1). Lineage (NCBI taxonomy): Eukaryota > Metazoa > Chordata > Mammalia > Primates > Aotidae > Aotus > Aotus nancymaae. The sequence goes on from NW_026988870.1 coordinate 165,974, forward strand.
GTCCCAAAACAGGCGTTTTCAGCCCATTACCGGCATATGGAAGAAACCGCAGTAAGCACAGGGAAATATCTGCTTCTAAATCCAAAACGCAGCTATCTAACAGAACGGTTGTCAATGCGTGCACTCAACTTCCAGAGTTAAACCCGTGTGTGGATTCAGCAGTCTGCAAACACGTTCTCTGCAGAGTCCAAAAACAGGCGTTTTCAGCCCATTACCGGCATAAGGAAGAAACAGCAGTAAGCACAGGGAAATATCTGCTTCTAAATCCAAAACGCAGCTCTCTAACAGGACGGTTGTCAATGTGTGCACTCAACTTCCAGAGTTAAACCCGTGTGTGGATTCAGCAGTCTGCAAACACTTTCTCTGCAGAGTCCCAAAACAGGCGTTTTCAGCCCATTACCGGCATATGGAAGAAACAGCAGTAAGCCCAGGGAAATATCTGCTTCTAAATCCAAAACACAGCTATCTAACAGAACGGTTGTCATTGTGTGCACTCAACTTCCAGAGTTAAACCCGTGTGTGGATTCATCAGTCTGCAAACACTTTCTCTGCAGAGTCCTAAAACAGGCGCTTTCAGCCCATTACCGGCATATGGAAGAAACAGCAGTAAGCACAGGGAAATATCTGCTTCTAAATCCAAAACGCAGCTATCTAACAGAACGGTTGTCAATGTGTGTACTCAACTTCCAGAGTTCAACCCGTGTGTGGATTCAGCAGTCTGCAAACACTTTCTCTGCAGAGTCCCAAAGCAGGCGTTTTCAGCCCATTACCGGCATATGGAAGAAACAGCAGTAAGCACAGGGAAATATCTGCTTCTAAATCCAAAACGCAGCTATCTAACAGAACGGTTGTCAATGTGTGCACTCAACTTCCAGAGTTAAACCCGTGTGTGGATTCAGCAGTCTGCAAACACTTTCTCTGCAGAGTCCCAAAACAGGCGTTTTCAGCCCATTACCGGCATATGGAAGAAACAGCAGTAAGCACAGGGAAATATCTGCTTATAAATCCAAAACGCAGCTATCTAACAGAACGGTTGTCAATGTGTGCACTCAACTTCCAGAGTTAAACCCGTGTGTGGATTCAGCAGTCTGCAAACACTTTCTCTGCAGAGTCCCAAAACAGGCGTTTTCAGCCCATTACCGGCATATGGAAGAAACAGCAGTAAGCACAGGGAAATATCTGCTTCTAAATCCAAAACGCAGCTATCTAACAGAACGGTTGTCAATGTGTGCACTCAACTTCCAGAGTTAAACCCGTGTGTGGATTCAGCAGTCTGCAAACACTTTCTCTGCAGAGTCCCAAAAACAGGCGTTTTCAGTCCATTACCGGCATATGGAAGAAACAGCAGGTAAGCCCAGGGAAATATCTGCTTCTAAATCCAAAACGCAGCTATCTAACAGAACGGTTGTCAATGTGTGCACTCAACTTCCAGAGTTAAACCCGTGTGTGGATTCAGCAGTCTGCAAACATCTTCTCTGCAGAGTCCCACAACAGGCGTTTTCAGCCCATTACCGGCATATGGAAGAAACAGCAGTAAGCACAGGGAAATATCTGCTTCTAAATCCAAAACGCAGCTATCTAACAGAACGGTTGTCAATGTGTGCACTCAACTTCCAGAGTTAAAACCCGTGTGTGGATTCAGCAGTCTGCAAACACTTTCTCTGCAGAGTCCCAAAACAGGCGTTTTTCAGCCCATTACCGGCATATGGAAGAAACAGCAGTAAGCACAGGGAAATATCTGCTTCTAAATCAAAAACACAGCTATCTAACAGAACGGTTGTCAATGTGTGCACTCAACTTCCAGAGTTAAACCCGTGTGTGGATTCAGCAGTCTGCAAACACTTTCTCTGCAGAGTCCCAAAACAGGCGTTTTCAGCCCATTACCGGCATATGGAAGAAACAGCAGTAAGCCCAGGGAAATATCTGCTTCTAAATCCAAAACGCAGCTATCTAACAGAACGGTTGTCAATGTGTGCACTCAACTTCCAGAGTTAAACCCGTGTGTGGATTCAGCAGTCTGCAAACACTTTCTCTGCAGAGTCCCAAAACAGGCGTTTTCAGCCCATTACCGGCATATGGAAGAAACAGCAGTAAGCACAGGGAAATATCTGCTTCTAAATCCAAAACGCAGCTATCTAACAGAACGGTTGTCAATGTGTGACTCAACTTCCAGAGTTAAACCCGTGTGTGGATTCAGCAGTCTGCAAACACTTTCTCTGCAGAGTCCCAAAACAGGCGTTTTCAGCCCATTACCGGCATATGGAAGAAACAGCAGTAAGCACAGGGAAATATCTGCTTCTAAATCCAAAACGCAGCTATCTAACAGAACGGTTGTCAATGTGTGCACTCAACTTCCAGAGTTAAACCCGTGTGTGGATTCAGCAGTCTGCAAACACTTTCTCTGCAGAGTCCCAAAACAGGCGTTTTCAGCCCATTACCGGCATGTGGAAGAAACAGCAGTAAGCACAGGGAAATATCTGCTTCTAAATCCAAAACGCAGCTATCTAACAGAACGGTTGTCAATGTGTGCACTCAACTTCCAGAGTTAAACCCGTGTGTGGATTCAGCAGTCTGCAAACACTTTCTCTGCAGAGTCCCAAAACAGGCGTTTTCAGCCCATTACCGGCATATGGAAGAAACAGCAGTAAGCACAGGGAAATATCTGCTTCTAAATCCAAAACGCAGCTATCTAACAGAACGGTTGTCAATGTGTGCACTCAACTTCCAGAGTTAAACCCGTGCGTGGATTCAGCAGTCTGCAAACACTTTCTCTGCAGAGTCCCAAAACAGGCGTTTTCAGCCCATTACCGGCATACGGAAGAAACAGCAGTAAGCCCAGGGAAATATCTGCTTCTAAATCCAAAACGCAGCTATCTAACAGAACGGTTGTCAATGTGTGCACTCAACTTCCAGAGTTAAACCCGTGTGTGGATTCAGCAGTCTGCAAACATCTTCTCTGCAGAGTCCCAAAACAGGCGTTTTCAGCCCATTACCGGCATATGGAAGAAACAGCAGTAAGCACAGGGAAATATCTGCTTCTAAATCCAAAACGCAGCTATCTAACAGAACGGTTGTCAATGTGTGCACTCAACTTCCAGAGTTAAACCCGTGTGTGGATTCAGCAGTCTGCAAACACTTTCTCTGCAGAGTCCCAAGACAGGCGTTTTCAGCCCATTACCGGCATATGGAAGAAACAGCAGTAAGCACAGGGAAATATCTGCTTCTAAATCCAAAACGCAGCTATCTAACAGAACGGTTGTCAATGTGTGCACTCAACTTCCAGAGTTAAACCCGTGTGTGGATTCAGCAGTCTGCAAACACTTTCTCTGCAGAGTCCCAAAACAGGCGTTTTCAGCCCATTACCGGCATATGGAAGAAACAGCAGTAAGCACAGGGAAATATCTGCTTCTAAATCCAAAACGCAGCTATCTAACAGAACGGTTGTCAATGTGTGCACTCAACTTCCAGAGTTAAACCCGTGTGTGGATTCAGCAGTCTGCAAACACTTTCTCTGCAGAGTCCCAAAACAGGCGTTTTCAGCCCATTACCGGCATATGGAAGAAACAGCAGTAAGCACAGGGAAATATCTGCTTCTAAATCCAAAACGCAGCTATCTAACAGAACGGTTGTCAATGTGTGCACTCAACTTCCAGAGTTAAACCCGTGTGTGGATTCAGCAGTCTGCAAACATCTTCTCTGCAGAGTCCCAAAACAGGCGTTTTCAGCCCATTACAGGCATATGGAAGAAACAGCAGTAAGCCCAGGGAAATATCTGCTTCTAAATCCAAAACGCAGCTATCTAATAGAACGGTTGTCAATGTGTGCACTCAACTTCCAGAGTTAAACCCGTGTGTGGATTCAGCAGTCTGCAAACACTTTCTCTGCTGAGTCCCAAAACAGGCGTTTTCAGCCCATTACCGGCATATGGAAGAAACAGCAGTAAGCACAGGGAAATATCTGCTTCTAAATCCAAAACGCAGCTATCTAACAAAACGGTTGTAAATGTGTGCACTCAACTTCCAGAGTTAAACCCGTGTGTGGATTCAGCAGTCTGCAAACACTTTCTCTGCAGAGTCCCAAAACAGGCGTTTTCAGCCCATTACCGGCATATGGAAGAAACAGCAGTAAGCCCAGGGAAATATCTGCTTCTAAATCCAAAACGCAGCTATCTAACAGAACGGTTGTCAATGTGTGCACTCAACTTCCAGAGTTAAACCCGTGTGTGGATTCAGCAGTCTGCAAACATCTTCTCTGCAGAGTCCCAAAACAGGCGTTTTCAGCCCATTACCGGCTTATGGAAGAAACAGCAGTAAGCACAGGGAAATATCTGCTTCTAAATCGAAAACGCAGCTATCTAACAGAACGGTTGTCAATGTGTGCACTCAACTTCCAGAGTTAAACCCGTGTGTGGATTCAGCAGTCTGCAAACACTTTCTCTGCAGAGTCCCAAAACAGGCGTTTTCAGCCCATTACCAGCATATGGAAGAAACAGCAGTAAGCACAGGGAAATATCTGCTTCTAAATCCAAAACGCAGCTATCTAACAGAACGGTTGTCAATGTGTGCACTCAACTTCCAGAGTTAAACCCGTGTGTGGATTCAGCAGTCTGCAAACACTTTCTCTGCAGAGTCCCAAAACAGGCGTTTTCAGCCCATTACCGGCATATGGAAGAAACAGCAGTAAGCCCAGGGAAATATCTGCTTCTAAATCCAAAACGCAGCTATCTAACAGAACGGTTGTCAATGTGTGCACTCAACTTCCAGAGTTAAACCCGTGTGTGGATTCAGCAGTCTGCAAACACTTTCTCTGCAGAGTCCCAAAACAGGCGTTTTCAGCCCATTACTGGCATTTGGAAGAAACAGCAGTAAGCACAGGGAAATATCTGCTTCTAAATCCAAAACGCAGCTATCTAAAAGAACGGTTGTCAATGTGTGCACTCAACTTCCAGAGTTAAACCCGTGTGTGGATTCAGCAGTCTACAAACACTTTCTCTGCAGAGTCCCAAAACAGACGTTTTCAGTCCGTTACCGGCATATGGAAGAAACAGCAGTAAGCACAGGGAAATATCTGCTTCTAAATCCAAAACGCAGCTATCTAACAGAACGGTTGTCAATGTGTGCACTCAACTTCCAGAGTTAAACCCGTGTGTGGATTCAGCAGTCTGCAAACACTTTCTCTGCAGAGTCCCAAAACAGGCGTTTTCAGCCCATTACCGGCATATGGAAGAAACAGCAGTAAGCACAGGGAAATATCTGCTTCTAAATCCAAAACGCAGCTATCTAACAGAACGGTTGTCAATGTGTGCACTCAACTTCCAGAGTTAAACCCGTGTGTGGATTCAGCAGTCTGCAAACACTTTCTCTGCAGAGTCCCAAAACAGGCGTTTTCAGCCCATTACCGGCATATGGAAGAAACAGCAGTAAGCACAGGGAAATATCTGCTTCTAAATCCAAAACGCAGCTATCTAACAGAACGGTTGTCAATGTGTGTACTCAAATTCCAGAGTTAAACCCGTGTGTGGATTCAGCAGTCTGCAAACACTTTCTCTGCAGAGTCCCAAAACAGTCGTTTTCAGCCCATTACCGGCATATGGAAGAAACAGCAGTAAGCACAGGGAAATATCTGCTTCTAAATCCAAAACGCAGCTATCTAACAGAACGGTTGTCAATGTGTGCACTCAACTTCCAGAGTTATACCCGTGTGTGGATTCAGCAGTCTGCAAACACTTTCTCTGCAGAGTCCCAAAACAGGCGTTTTCAGCCCATTACCGGCATATGGAAGAAACAGCAGTAAGCACAGTTAAATATCTGCTTCTAAATCCAAAACGCAGCTATCTAACAGAACGGTTGTCAATGTGTGCACTCAACTTCCAGAGTTAAACCCGTGTGTGGATTCAGCAGTCTGCAAACATCTTCTCTGCAGAGTCCCAAAACAGGCGTTTTCAGCCCATTACCGGCATATGGAAGAAACAGCAGTAAGCACAGGGAAATATCTGCTTCTAAATCCAAAACGCAGCTATCTAACAGAACGGTTGTCAATGTGTGCACTCAACGTCCAGAGTTAAACCCGTGTGTGGATTCAGCAGTCTGCAAACACTTTCTCTGCTGAGTCCCAAAACAGGCGTTTTCAGCCCATTACCGGCATATGGAAGAAACAGCAGTAAGCACAGTGAAATATCTGCTTCTAAATCCAAAACGCAGCTATCTAACAGAACGGTTGTCAATGTGTGCACTCAACTTCCAGAGTTAAACCCGTGTGTGGATTCAGCAGTCTGCAAACACTTTCTCTGCAGAGTCCCAAGACAGGCGTTTTCAGCCCATTACCGGCATGTGGAAGAAACAGCAGTAAGCACAGGGAAATATCTGCTTCTAAATCCAAAACGCAGCTATCTAACAGAACGGTTGTCAATGTGTGCACTCAACTTCCAGAGCTAAACCCGTGTGTGGATTCAGCAGTCTGCAAACACTTTCTCTGCAGAGTCCCAAAACAGGCGTTTTCAGCCCATTACCGGCATATGGAAGAAACAGCAGTAAGCACAGGGAAATATCTGCTTCTAAATCCAAAACGCAGCTATCTAACAGAACGGTTGTAAATGTGTGCACTCAACTTCCAGAGTTAAACCCGTGTGTGGATTCAGCAGTCTGCAAACACTTTCTCTGCAGAGTCCCAAAACAGGCGTTTTCAGCCCATTACCGGCATATGGAAGAAACAGCAGTAAGCCCAGGGAAATATCTGCTTCTAAATCCAAAACGCAGCTATCTAACAGAACGGTTGTCAATGTGTGCACTCAACTTCCAGAGTTAAACCCGTGTGTGGATTCAGCAGTCTGCAAACATCTTCTCTGCAGAGTCCCAAAACAGGCGTTTTCAGCCCATTACCGGCTTATGGAAGAAACAGCAGTAAGCACAGGGAAATATCTGCTTCTAAATCCAAAACGCAGCTATCTAACAGAACGGTTGTCAATGTGTGCACTCAACTTCCAGAGTTAAACCCGTGTGTGGATTCAGCAGTCTGCAAACACTTTCTCTGCAGAGTCCCAAAACAGGCGTTTTCAGCCCATTACCGGCATATGGAAGAAACAGCAGAAAGCACAGGGAAATATCTGCTTCTAAATCCAAAACGCAGCTATCTAACAGAATGGTTGTCAATGTGTGCACTCAACTTCCAGAGTTAAACCCGTGTGTGGATTCAGCAGTCTGCAAACACTTTCTCTGAAGAGTCCCAAAACAGGCGTTTTCAGCCCATTACCGGCATATGGAAGAAACAGCAGTAAGCACAGGGAAATATCTGCTTCTAAATCCAAAACGCAGCTATCTAACAGAACGGTTGTCAATGTGTGCACTCAACTTCCAGAGTTAAACCCGTGTGTGGATTCAGCAGTCTGCAAACACTTTCTCTGCAGGGTCCCAAAACAGGCGTTTTCAGCCCATTACTGGCATATGGAAGAAACAGCAGTAAGCACAGGGAAATATCTGCTTCTAAATCCAAAACGCAGCTATCTAAAAGAACGGTTGTCAATGTGTGCACTCAACTTCCAGAGTTAAACCCGTGTGTGGATTCAGCAGTCTACAAACACTTTCTCTGCAGAGTCCCAAAACAGAAGTTTTCAGTCCGTTACCGGCATATGGAAGAAACAGCAGTAAGCACAGGGAAATATCTGCTTCTAAATCCAAAACGCAGCTATCTAACAGAACGGTTGTCAATGTGTGCACTCAACTTCCAGAGTTAAACCCGTGTGTGGATTCAGCAGTCTGCAAACACTTTCTCTGCAGAGTCCCAAAACAGGCGTTTTCAGCCCATTACCGGCATATGGAAGAAACAGCAGTAAGCACAGGGAAATATCTGCTTCTAAATCCAAAACGCAGCTATCTAACAGAACGGTTGTCAATGTGTGCACTCAACTTCCAGAGTTAAACCCGTGTGTGGATTCAGCAGTCTGCAAACACTTTCTCTGCAGAGTCCCAAAACAGGCGTTTTCAGCCCATTACCGGCATATGGAAGAAACAGCAGTAAGCACAGGGAAATATCTGCTTCTAAATCCAAAACGCAGCTATCTAACAGAACGGTTGTCAATGTGTGTACTCAAATTCCAGAGTTAAACCCGTGTGTGGATTCAGCAGTCTGCAAACACTTTCTCTGCAGAGTCCCAAAACAGTCGTTTTCAGCCCATTACCGGCATATGGAAGAAACAGCAGTAAGCACAGGGAAATATCTGCTTCTAAATCCAAAACGCAGCTATCTAACAGAACGGTTGTCAATGTGTGCACTCAACTTCCAGAGTTATACCCGTGTGTGGATTCAGCAGTCTGCAAACACTTTCTCTGCAGAGTCCCAAAACAGGCGTTTTCAGCCCATTACCGGCATATGGAAGAAACAGCAGTAAGCACAGTTAAATATCTGCTTCTAAATCCAAAACGCAGCTATCTAACAGAACGGTTGTCAATGTGTGCACTCAACTTCCAGAGTTAAACCCGTGTGTGGATTCAGCAGTCTGCAAACATCTTCTCTGCAGAGTCCCAAAACAGGCGTTTTCAGCCCATTACCGGCATATGGAAGAAACAGCAGTAAGCACAGGGAAATATCTGCTTCTAAATCCAAAACGCAGCTATCTAACAGAACGGTTGTCAATGTGTGCACTCAACGTCCAGAGTTAAACCCGTGTGTGGATTCAGCAGTCTGCAAACACTTTCTCTGCTGAGTCCCAAAACAGGCGTTTTCAGCCCATTACCGGCATATGGAAGAAACAGCAGTAAGCACAGTGAAATATCTGCTTCTAAATCCAAAACGCAGCTATCTAACAGAACGGTTGTCAATGTGTGCACTCAACTTCCAGAGTTAAACCCGTGTGTGGATTCAGCAGTCTGCAAACACTTTCTCTGCAGAGTCCCAAGACAGGCGTTTTCAGCCCATTACCGGCATGTGGAAGAAACAGCAGTAAGCACAGGGAAATATCTGCTTCTAAATCCAAAACGCAGCTATCTAACAGAACGGTTGTCAATGTGTGCACTCAACTTCCAGAGTTAAACCCGTGTGTGGATTCAGCAGTCTGCAAACACTTTCTCTGCAGAGTCCCAAAACAGGCGTTTTCAGCCCATTACCGGCATATGGAAGAAACAGCAGTAAGCACAGGGAAATATCTGCTTCTAAATCCAAAACGCAGCTATCTAACAGAACGGTTGTAAATGTGTGCACTCAACTTCCAGAGTTAAACCCGTGTGTGGATTCAGCAGTCTGCAAACACTTTCTCTGCAGAGTCCCAAAACAGGCGTTTTCAGCCCATTACCGGCATATGGAAGAAACAGCAGTAAGCCCAGGGAAATATCTGCTTCTAAATCCAAAACGCAGCTATCTAACAGAACGGTTGTCAATGTGTGCACTCAACTTCCAGAGTTAAACCCGTGTGTGGATTCAGCAGTCTGCAAACATCTTCTCTGCAGAGTCCCAAAACAGGCGTTTTCAGCCCATTACCGGCTTATGGAAGAAACAGCAGTAAGCACAGGGAAATATCTGCTTCTAAATCCAAAACGCAGCTATCTAACAGAACGGTTGTCAATGTGTGCACTCAACTTCCAGAGTTAAACCCGTGTGTGGATTCAGCAGTCTGCAAACACTTTCTCTGCAGAGTCCCAAAACAGGCGTTTTCAGCCCATTACCGGCATATGGAAGAAACAGCAGTAAGCACAGGGAAATATCTGCTTCTAAATCCAAAACGCAGCTATCTAACAGAACGGTTGTCAATGTGTGTACTCAACTTCCAGAGTTAAACCCGTGTGTGGATTCAGCAGTCTGCAAACACTTTCTCTGCAGAGTCCCAAAACAGTCGTTTTCAGCCCATTACCGGCATATGGAAGAAACAGCAGTAAGCACAGGGAAATATCTGCTTCTAAATCCAAAACGCAACTATCTAACAGAACGGTTGTCAATGTGTGCACTCAACTTCCAGAGTTATACCCGTGTGTGGATTCAGCAGTCTGCAAACACTTTCTCTGCAGAGTCCCAAAACAGGCGTTTTCAGCTCATTACCGGCATATGGAAGAAACAGCAGTAAGCACAGTTAAATATCTGCTTCTAAATCCAAAACGCAGCTATCTAACAGAACGGTTGTCAATGTGTGCACTCAACTTCCAGAGTTAAACCCGTGTGTGGATTCAGCAGTCTGCAAACACTTTCTCTGCAGAGTCCCAAAACAGGCGTTTTCAGCCCATTACCGGCATATGGAAGAAACAGCAGTAAGCCCAGGGAAATATCTGCTTCTAAATCCAAAACGCAGCTATCTAACAGAACGGTTGTCAATGTGTGCACTCAACTTCCAGAGTTAAACCCGTGTGTGGATTCAGCAGTCTGCAAACATCTTCTCTGCAGAGTCCCAAAACAGGCGTTTTCAGCCCATTACCGGCTTATGGAAGAAACAGCAGTAAGCACAGGGAAATATCTGCTTCTAAATCCAAAACGCAGCTATCTAACAGAACGGTTGTCAATGTGTGCACTCAACTTCCAGAGTTAAACCCGTGTGTGGATTCAGCAGTCTGCAAACACTTTCTCTTCAGAGTCCCAAAACAGGCGTTTTCAGCCCATTACCGGCATATGGAAGAAACAGCAGAAAGCACAGGGAAATATCTGCTTCTAAATCCAAAACGCAGCTATCTAACAGAATGGTTGTCAATGTGTGCACTCAACTTCCAGAGTTAAACCCGTGTGTGGATTCAGCAGTCTGCAAACACTTTCTCTGCAGAGTCCCAAAACAGGCGTTTTCAGCCCATTACCGGCATATGGAAGAAACAGCAGTAAGCACAGGGAAATATCTGCTTCTAAATCCAAAACGCAGCTATCTAACAGAACGGTTGTCAATGTGTGCACTCAACTTCCAGAGTTAAACCCGTGTGTGGATTCAGCAGTCTGCAAACACTTTCTCTGCAGGGTCCAAAATCAGGCGTTTTCAGCCCATTACTGGCATATGGAAGAAACAGCAGTAAGCACAGGGAAATATCTGCTTCTAAATCCAAAACGCAGCTATCTAAAAGAACGGTTGTCAATGTGTGCACTCAACTTCCAGAGTTAAACCCGTGTGTGGATTCAGCAGTCTACAAACACTTTCTCTGCAGAGTCCCAAAACAGAAGTTTTCAGTCCGTTACCGGCATATGGAAGAAACAGCAGTAAGCACAGGGAAATATCTGCTTCTAAATCCAAAACGCAGCTATCTAACAGAACGGTTGTCAATGTGTGCACTCAACTTCCAGAGTTAAACCCGTGTGTGGATTCAGCAGTCTGCAAACACTTTCTCTGCAGAGTCCCAAAACAGGCGTTTTCAGCCCATTACCGGCATATGGAAGAAACAGCAGTAAGCACAGGGAAATATCTGCTTCTAAATCCAAAACGCAGCTATCTAACAGAACGGTTGTCAATGTGTGCACTCAACTTCCAGAGTTAAACCCGTGTGTGGATTCAGCAGTCTGCAAACACTTTCTCTGCAGAGTCCCAAAACAGGCGTTTTCAGCCCATTACCGGCATATGGAAGAAACAGCAGTAAGCACAGGGAAATATCTGCTTCTAAATCCAAAACGCAGCTATCTAACAGAACGGTTGTCAATGTGTGTACTCAACTTCCAGAGTTAAACCCGTGTGTGGATTCAGCAGTCTGCAAACACTTTCTCTGCAGAGTCCCAAAACAGTCGTTTTCAGCCCATTACCGGCATATGGAAGAAACAGCAGTAAGCACAGGGAAATATCTGCTTCTAAATCCAAAACGCAGCTATCTAACAGAACGGTTGTCAATGTGTGCACTCAACTTCCAGAGTTATACCCGTGTGTGGATTCAGCAGTCTGCAAACACTTTCTCTGCAGAGTCCCAAAACAGGCGTTTTCAGCCCATTACCGGCATATGGAAGAAACAGCAGTAAGCACAGTTAAATATCTGCTTCTAAATCCAAAACGCAGCTATCTAACAGAACGGTTGTCAATGTGTGCACTCAACTTCCAGAGTTAAACCCGTGTGTGGATTCAGCAGTCTGCAAACATCTTCTCTGCAGAGTCCCAAAACAGGCGTTTTCAGCCCATTACCGGCATATGGAAGAAACAGCAGTAAGCACAGGGAAATATCTGCTTCTAAATCCAAAACGCAGCTATCTAACAGAACGGTTGTCAATGTGTGCACTCAACTTCCAGAGTTAAACCCGTGTGTGGATTCAGCAGTCTGCAAACACTTTCTCTGCTGAGTCCCAAAACAGCCGTTTTCAGCCCATTACCGGCATATGGAAGAAACAGCAGTAAGCACAGTGAAATATCTGCTTCTAAATCCAAAACGCAGCTATCTAACAGAACGGTTGTCAATGTGTGCACTCAACTTCCAGAGTTAAACCCGTGTGTGGATTCAGCAGTCTGCAAACACTTTCTCTGCAGAGTCCCAAGACAGGCGTTTTCAGCCCATTACCGGCATGTGGAAGAAACAGCAGTAAGCACAGGGAAATATCTGCTTCTAAATCCAAAACGCAGCTATCTAACAGAACGGTTGTCAATGTGTGCACTCAACTTCCAGAGTTAAACCCGTGTGTGGATTCAGCAGTCTGCAAACACTTTCTCTGCAGAGTCCCAAAACAGGCGTTTTCAGCCCATTACCGGCATATGGAAGAAACAGCAGTAAGCACAGGGAAATATCTGCTTCTAAATCCAAAACGCAGCTATCTAACAGAACGGTTGTCAATGTGTGCACTCAACTTCCAGAGTTAAACCCGTGTGTGGATTCAGCAGTCTGCAAACACTTTCTCTGCAGAGTCCCAAAACAGGCGTTTTCAGCCCATTACCGGCATATGGAAGAAACAGCAGTAAGCACAGGGAAATATCTGCTTCTAAATCCAAAACGCAGCTATCTAACAGAACGGTTGTCAATGTGTGCACTCAACTTCCAGAGTTAAACCCGTGTGTGGATTCAGCAGTCTGCAAACACTTTCTCTGCAGAGTCCCAAAACAGGCGTTTTCAGCCCATTACCGGCATATGGAAGAAACAGCAGTAAGCACAGGGAAATATCTGCTTCTAAATCCAAAACGCAGCTATCTATCAGAACGGTTGTCAATGTGTGCACTCAACTTCCAGAGTTAAACCCGTGTGTGGATTCAGCAGTCTGCAAACACTTTCTCTGCAGAGTCCCAAAACAGGCGTTTTCAGCCCATTACCGGCATATGGAAGAAACAGCAGTAAGCACAGGGAAATATCTGCTTCTAAATCCAAAACGCAGCTATCTAACAGAACGGTTGTCAATGTGTGTACTCAACTTCCAGCGTTAAACCCGTGTGTGGATTCAGCAGTCTGCAAACACTTTCTCTGCAGAGTCCCAAAACAGGCGTTTTCAGCCCATTACCGGCATATGGAAGAAACAGCAGTAAGCCCAGGGAAATATCTGCTTCTAAATCCAAAACGCAGCTATCTAACAGAACGGTTGTCAATGTGTGCACTCAACTTCCAGAGTTATACCCGTGTGTGGATTCAGCAGTCTGCAAACACTTTCTCTGCAGAGTCCCAAAACAGGCGTTTTCAGCCCATTACCGGCATATGGAAGAAACAGCAGTAAGCACAGTTAAATATCTGCTTCTAAATCCAAAACGCAGCTATCTAATAGAACGGTTGTCAATGTGTGCACTCAACTTCCAGAGTTAAACCCGTGTGTGGATTCAGCAGTCTGCAAACATCTTCTCTGCAGAGTCCCAAAACAGGCGTTTTCAGCCCATTACCGGCATATGGAAGAAACAGCAGTAAGCACAGGGAAATATCTGCTTCTAAATCCAAAACGCAGCTATCTAACAGAACGGTTGTCAATGTGTGCACTCAACTTCCAGAGTTAAACCCGTGTGTGGATTCAGCAGTCTGCAAACACTTTCTCTGCTGAGTCCCAAAACAGGCGTTTTCAGCCGATTACCGGCATATGGAAGAAACAGCAGTAAGCACAGTGAAATATCTGCTTCTAAATCCAAAACGCAGCTATCTAACAGAACGGTTGTCAATGTGTGCACTCAACTTCCAGAGTTAAACCCGTGTGTGGATTCAGCAGTCTGCAAACACTTTCTCTGCAGAGTCCCAAAACAGGCGTTTTCAGCCCATTACCGGCATATGGAAGAAACAGCAGTAAGCACAGGGAAATATCTGCTTCTAAATCCAAAACGCAGCTATCTAACAGAACGGTTGTCAATGTGTGCACTCAACTTGCAGAGTTAAACCCGTGTGTGGATTCAGCAGTCTGCAAACACTTTCTCTGCAGAGTCCCAAAACAGGCGTTTTTAGCCCATTACCGGCATATGGAAGAAACAGCAGTAAGCACAGGGAAATATCTGCTTCTAAATCCAAAACGCAGCTATCTAACAGAACGGTTGTCAATGTGTGCACTCAACTTCCAGAGTTAAACCCGTGTGTGGATTCAGCAGTCTGCAAACACTTTCTCTGCAGAGTCCCAAAACAGGCGTTTTCAGCCCATTACCGGCATATGGAAGAAACAGCAGTAAGCACAGGGAAATATCTGCTTCTAAATCCAAAACGCAGCTATCTAACAGAACGGTTGTCAATGTGTGCACTCAACTTCCAGAGTTAAACCCGTGTGTGGATTCAGCAGTCTGCAAACACTTTCTCTGCAGAGTCCCAAAACAGGCGTTTTCAGCCCATTACCGGCATATGGAAGAAACAGCAGTAAGCCCAGGGAAATGTCTGCTTCTAAATCCAAAACGCAGCTATCTAACAGAACGGTTGTCAATGTGTGCACTCAACTTCCAGAGTTAAACCCGTGTGTGGATTCAGCAGTCTGCAAACACTTTCTCTGCAGAGTCCCAAAACAGGCGTTTTCAGCCCATTACCGGCATATGGAAGAAACAGCAGTAAGCACAGGGAAATATCTGCTTCTAAATCCAAAACGCAGCTATCTAACAGAACGGTTGTCAATGTGTGCACTCAACTTCCAGAGTTAAACCCGTGTGTGGATTCAGCAGTCTGCAAACATCTTCTCTGCAGAGTCCCAAAACAGGCGTTTTCAGCCCATTACCGGCATATGGAAGAAACAGCAGTAAGCACAGGGAAATATCTGCTTCTAAATCCAAAACGCAGCTATCTAACAGAACGGTTGTCAATGTGTGCACTCAACTTCCAGAGTTAAACCCGTGTGTGGATTCAGCAGTCTGCAAACACTTTCTCTGCAGAGTCCCAAGACAGGCGTTTTCAGCCCATTACCGGCATATGGAAGAAACAGCAGTAAGCACAGGGAAATATCTGCTTCTAAATCCAAAACGCAGCTATCTAACAGAACGGTTGTCAATGTGTGCACTCAACTTCCAGAGTTAAACCCGTGTGTGGATTCAGCAGTCTGCAAACACTTTCTCTGCAGAGTCCCAAAACAGGCGTTTTCAGCCCATTACCGGCATATGGAAGAAACAGCAGTAAGCACAGGGAAATATCTGCTTCTAAATCCAAAACGCAGCTATCTAACAGAACGGTTGTCAATGTGTGCACTCAACTTCCAGAGTTAAACCCGTGTGTGGATTCAGCAGTCTGCAAACACTTTCTCTGCAGAGTCCCAAAACAGGCGTTTTCAGCCCATTACCGGCATATGGAAGAAACAGCAGTAAGCACAGGGAAATATCTGCTTCTAAATCCAAAACGCAGCTATCTAACAGAACGGTTGTCAATGTGTGTACTCAACTTCCAGAGTTAAACCCGTGTGTGGATTCAGTATTCTGCAAACACTTTCTCTGCAGAGTCCCAAAACAGCCGTTTTCAGCCCATTACCGGCATATGGAAGAAACAGCAGTAAGCACAGGGAAATATCTGCTTCTAAATCCAAAACGCAGCTATCTAACAGAACGGTTGTCAATGTGTGTACTCAACTTCCAGAGTTAAACCCGTGTGTGGATTCAGTATTCTGCAAACACTTTCTCTGCAGAGTCCCAAAACAGCCGTTTTCAGCCCATTACCGGCATATGGAAGAAACAGCAGTAAGCACAGGGAAATATCTGCTTCTAAATCCAAAACACAGCTAGCTAACAGAACGGTTGTCAATGTGTGCACTCAACTTCCAGAGTTATACCCGTGTGTGGATTCAGCAGTCTGCAAACACTTTCTCTGCTGAGTCCCAAAACAGGCGTTTTCAGCCCATTCCCGGCATATGGAAGAAACAGCAGTAAGCACAGGGAAATATCTGCTTCTAAATCCAAAACGCAGCTATCTAACAGAACGGTTGTCAATGTGTGCACTCAACTTCCAGAGTTAAACCCGTGTGTGGATTCAGCAGTCTGCAAACACTTTCTCTGCAGAGTCCCAAAACAGGCGTTTTCAGCCCATTACCGGCATATGGAAGAAACAGCAGTAAGCACAGGGAAATATCTGCTTCTAAATCCAAAACGCAGCTATCTAACAGAACGGTTGTCAATGTGTGCACTCAACTTCCAGAGTTAAACCCGTGTGTGGATTCAGCAGTCTGCAAACACTTTCTCTGCAGAGTCCCAAAACAGGCGTTTTCAGCCCATTACCGGCATATGGAAGAAACAGCAGTAAGCACAGGGAAATATCTGCTTCTAAATCCAAAACGCAGCTATCTAACAGAACGGTTGTCAATGTGTGCACTCAACTTCCAGAGTTAAACCCGTGTGTGGATTCAGCAGTCTGCAAACACTTTCTCTGCAAAGTCCCAAAACAGGCGTTTTCAGCCCATTACCGGCGTATGGAAGAAACAGCAGTAATCACAGGGAAATATCTGCTTATAAATCCAAAACGCAGCTATCTAACAGAACGGTTGTCAGTGTGTGTACTCAACTTCCAGAGTTAAACCAGTGTGTGGATTCAGCAGTCTGCAAACACTTTCTCTGCAGAGTCCCAAAACAGGCGTTTTCAGCCCATTACCGGCATATGGAAGAAACAGCAGTAAGCACAGGGAAATATCTGCTTCTAAATCGAAAACGCAGCTATCTAACAGAACGGTTGTCAATGTGTGCACTCAACTTCCAGAGTTAAACCCGTGTGTGGATTCAGCAGTCGCAAACACTTTCTCTGCAGAGTCCCAAAACAGGCGTTTTCAGCCCATTACCGGCATATGGAAGAAACAGCAGTAAGCACAGGGAAATATCTGCTTCTAAATCCAAAACGCAGCTATCTAACAGAACGGTTGTCAATGTGTGCACTCAACTTCCAGAGTTAAACCTGTGTGTGGATTCAGCAGTCTGCAAACACTTTCTCTGCAGAGTTCCAAAACAGGCGTTTTCAGCCCGTTACCGGCATATGGAAGAAACAGCAGTAAGCACAGGGAAATATCTGCTTCTAAATCCAAAACGCAGCTATCTAACAGAACGGTTGTCAATGTGTGCACTCAACTTCCAGAGTTAAACCCGTGTGTGGATTCAGCAGTCTGCAAACATCTTCTCTGCAGAGTCCCAAAACAGGCGTTTTCATCCCATTACCGGCATATGGAAGAAACAGCAGTAAGCACAGGGAAATATCTGCTTCTAAATCCAAAACGCAGCTATCTAACAGAACGGTTGTCAATGTGTGCACTCAACTTCCAGAGTTAAACCCGTGTGTGGATTCAGCAGTCTGCAAACACTTTCTCTGCAGAGTCCCAAAACAGGCGTTTTCAGCCCATTACCGGCATATGGAAGAAACAGCAGTAAGCACAGGGAAATATCTGCTTCTAAATCCAAAACGCAGCTATCTAACAGAACGGTTGTCAATGTGTGCACTCAACTTCCAGAGTTAAACCCGTGTGTGGATTCAGCAGTCTGCAAACACTTTCTCTGCTGAGTCCCAAAACAGGCGTTTTCAGCCCATTACCGGCATATGGAAGAAACAGCAGTAAGCACAGGGAAATATCTGCTTCTAAATCCAAAACGCAGCTATCTAACAGAACGGTTGTCAATGTGTGCACTCAACTTCCAGAGTTAAACCCGTGTGTGGATTCAGCAGTCTGCAAACACTTTCTCTGCAGAGTCCCAAAACAGGCGTTTTCAGCCCATTACCGGCATATGGAAGAAACAGCAGTAAGCCCAGGGAAATATCTGCTTCTAAATCCAAAACGCAGCTATCTAACAGAACGGTTGTCAATGTGTGCACTCAACTTCCAGAGTTAAACCCTTTTGTGGATTCAGCAGTCTGCAAACACTTTCTCTGCAGAGTCCCAAAACAGGCGTTTTCAGCCCATTACCGGCATATGGAAGAAACAGCAGTAAGCACAGGGAAATATCTGCTTCTAAATCCAAAACGCAGCTATCTAACAGAACGGTTGTCAATGTGTGCACTCAACTTCCAGAGTTAAACCCGTGTGTGGATTCAGCAGTCTGCAAACACTTTCTCTGCAGAGTCCCAAAACAGGCGTTTTCAGCCCATTACCGGCATATGGAAGAAACAGCAGTAAGCACAGGGAAATATCTGCTTCTAAATCCAAAACGCAGCTATCTATCAGAACGGTTGTCAATGTGTGCACTCAACTTCCAGAGTTAAACCCGTGTGTGGATTCAGCAGTCTGCAAACACTTTCTCTGCAGAGTCCCAAAACAGGCGTTTTCAGCCCATTACCGGCATATGGAAGAAACAGCAGTCAGCACAGGGAAATATCTGCTTCTAAATCCAAAACGCAGCTATCTAACAGAACGGTTGTCAATGTGTGTACTCAACTTCCAGCGTTAAACCCGTGTGTGGATTCAGCAGTCTGCAAACACTTTCTCTGCAGAGTCCCAAAACAGGCGTTTTCAGCCCATTACCGGCATATGGAAGAAACAGCAGTAAGCACAGGGAAATATCTGCTTATAAATCCAAAACGCAGCTATCTAACAGAACGGTTGTCAATGTGTGCACTCAACTTCCAGAGTTATACCCGTGTGTGGATTCAGCAGTCTGCAAACACTTTCTCTGCAGAGTCCCAAAACAGGCGTTTTCAGCCCATTACCGGCATATGGAAGAAACAGCAGTAAGCACAGTTAAATATCTGCTTCTAAATCCAAAACGCAGCTATCTAATAGAACGGTTGTCAATGTGTGCACTCAACTTCCAGAGTTAAACCCGTGTGTGGATTCAGCAGTCTGCAAACATCTTCTCTGCAGAGTCCCAAAACAGGCGTTTTCAGCCCATTACCGGCATATGGAAGAAACAGCAGTAAGCCCAGGGAAATATCTGCTTCTAAATCCAAAACGCAGCTATCTAACAGAACGGTTGTCAATGTGTGCACTCAACTTCCAGAGTTAAACCCGTGTGTGGATTCAGCAGTCTGCAAACACTTTCTCTGCTGAGTCCCAAAACAGGCGTTTTCAGCCGATTACCGGCATATGGAAGAAACAGCAGTAAGCACAGTGAAATATCTGCTTCTAAATCCAAAACGCACCTATCTAACAGAACGGTTGTCAATGTGTGCACTCAACTTCCAGAGTTAAACCCGTGTGTGGATTCAGCAGTCTGCAAACACTTTCTCTGCAGAGTCCCAAAACAGGCGTTTTCAGCCCATTACCGGCATATGGAAGAAACAGCAGTAAGCACAGGGAAATATCTGCTTCTAAATCCAAAACGCAGCTATCTAACAGAACGGTTGTCAATGTGTGCACTCAACTTCCAGAGTTAAACCCGTGTGTGGATTCAGCAGTCTGCAAACACTTTCTCTGCAGAGTCCCAAAACAGGCGTTTTCAGCCCATTACCGGCATATGGAAGAAACAGCAGTAAGCCCAGGGAAATATCTGCTTCTAAATCCAAAACGCAGCTATCTAACAGAACGGTTGTCAATGTGTGCACTCAACTTCCAGAGTTAAACCCGTGTGTGGATTCAGCAGTCGCAAACACTTTCTCTGCAGAGTCCCAAAACAGGCGTTTTCAGCCCATTACCGGCATATGGAAGAAACAGCAGTAAGCCCAGGGAAATGTCTGCTTCTAAATCCAAAACGCAGCTATCTAACAGAACGGTTGTCAATGTGTGCACTCAACTTCCAGAGTTAAACCCGTGTGTGGATTCAGCAGTCTGCAAACACTTTCTCTGCAGAGTCCCAAAACAGGCGTTTTCAGCCCATTACCGGCATATGGAAGAAACAGCAGTAAGCACAGGGAAATATCTGCTTCTAAATCCAAAACGCAGCTATCTAACAGAACGGTTGTCAATGTGTGCACTCAACTTCCAGAGTTAAACCCGTGTGTGGATTCAGCAGTCTGCAAACATCTTCTCTGCAGAGTCCCAAAACAGGCGTTATCAGCCCATTACCGGCATATGGAAGAAACAGCAGTAAGCACAGGGAAATATCTGCTTCTAAATCCAAAACGCAGCTATCTAACAGAACGGTTGTCAATGTGTGCACTCAACTTCCAGAGTTAAACCCGTGTGTGGATTCAGCAGTCTGCAAACACTTTCTCTGCAGAGTCCCAAGACAGGCGTTTTCAGCCCATTACCGGCATATGGAAGAAACAGCAGTAAGCACAGGGAAATATCTGCTTCTAAATCCAAAACGCAGCTATCTAACAGAACGGTTGTCAATGTGTGCACTCAACTTCCAGAGTTAAACCCGTGTGTGGATTCAGCAGTCTGCAAACACTTTCTCTGCTGAGTCCCAAAACAGGCGTTTTCAGCCCATTACCGGCATATGGAAGAAACAGCAGTAAGCACAGGGAAATATCTGCTTCTAAATCCAAAACGCAGCTATCTAACAGAACGGTTGTCAATGTGTGCACTCAACTTCCAGAGTTAAACCCGTGTGTGGATTCAGCAGTCTGCAAACACTTTCTCTGCAGAGTCCCAAAACAGGCGTTTTCAGCCCATTACCGGCATATGGAAGAAACAGCAGTAAGCACAGGGAAATATCTGCTTCTAAATCCAAAACGCAGCTATCTAACAGAACGGTTGTCAATGTGTGTACTCAACTTCCAGAGTTAAACCCGTGTGTGGATTCAGTATTCTGCAAACACTTTCTCTGCAGAGTCCCAAAACAGCCGTTTTCAGCCCATTACCGGCATATGGAAGAAACAGCAGTAAGCACAGGGAAATATCTGCTTCTAAATCCAAAACGCAGCTAGCTAACAGAACGGTTGTCAATGTGTGCACTCAACTTCCAGAGTTATACCCGTGTGTGGATTCAGCAGTCTGCAAACACTTTCTCTGCAGAGTCCCAAAACAGGCGTTTTCAGCCCATTACCGGCATATGGAAGAAACAGCAGTAAGCACAGGGAAATATCTGCTTCTAAATCCAAAACGCAGCTATCTAACAGAACGGTTGTCAATGTGTGCACTCAACTTCCAGAGTTAAACCCGTGTGTGGATTCAGCAGTCTGCAAACATCTTCTCTGCAGGGTACCAAAACAGGCGTTTTCAACCCCTTACCGGCATATGGAAGAAACAGCAGTAAGCACAGGGAAATATCTGCTTCTAAATCCAAAACGCAGCTATCTAACAGAACGGTTGTCAATGTGTGCACTCAACTTCCAGAGTTAAACCCGTGTGTGGATTCAGCAGTCTGCAAACACTTTCTCTGCTGAGTCCCAAAACAGGCGTTTTCAGCCCATTCCCGGCATATGGAAGAAACAGCAGTAAGCACAGGGAAATATCTGCTTCTAAATCCAAAACGCAGCTATCTAACAGAACGGTTGTCAATGTGTGCACTCAACTTCCAGAGTTAAACCCGTGTGTGGATTCAGCAGTCTGCAAACACTTTCTCTGCAGAGTCCCAAAACAGGCGTTTTCAGCCCATTACCGGCATATGGAAGAAACAGCAGTAAGCACAGGGAAATATCTGCTTCTAAATCCAAAACGCAGCTATCTAACAGAACGGTTGTCAATGTGTGCACTCAACTTCCAGAGTTAAACCCGTGTGTGGATTCAGCAGTCTGCAAACACTTTCTCTGCAAAGTCCCAAAACAGGCGTTTTCAGCCCATTACCGGCGTATGGAAGAAACAGCAGTAATCACAGGGAAATATCTGCTTATAAATCCAAAACGCAGCTATCTAACAGAACGGTTGTCAATGTGTGTACTCAACTTCCAGAGTTAAACCCGTGTGTGGATTCAGCAGTCTGCAAACACTTTCTCTGCAGAGTCCCAAAACAGGCGTTTTCAGCCCATTACCGGCATATGGAAGAAACAGCAGTAAGCACAGGGAAATATCTGCTTCTAAATCGAAAACGCAGCTATCTAACAGAACGGTTGTCAATGTGTGCACTCAACTTCCAGAGTTAAACCCGTGTGTGGATTCAGCAGTCGCAAACACTTTCTCTGCAGAGTCCCAAAACAGGCGTTTTCAGCCCATTACCGGCATATGGAAGAAACAGCAGTAAGCACAGGGAAATATCTGCTTCTAAATCCAAAACGCAGCTATCTAACAGAACGGTTGTCAATGTGTGCACTCAACTTCCAGAGTTAAACCTGTGTGTGGATTCAGCAGTCTGCAAACACTTTCTCTGCAGAGTTCCAAAACAGGCGTTTTCAGCCCGTTACCGGCATATGGAAGAAACAGCAGTAAGCACAGGGAAATATCTGCTTCTAAATCCAAAACGCAGCTATCTAACAGAACGGTTGTCAATGTGTGCACTCAACTTCCAGAGTTAAACCCGTGTGTGGATTCAGCAGTCTGCAAACATCTTCTCTGCAGAGTCCCAAAACAGGCGTTTTCATCCCATTACCGGCATATGGAAGAAACAGCAGTAAGCACAGGGAAATATCTGCTTCTAAATCCAAAACGCAGCTATCTAACAGAACGGTTGTCAATGTGTGCACTCAACTTCCAGAGTTAAACCCGTGTGTGGATTCAGCAGTCTGCAAACACTTTCTCTGCAGAGTCCCAAAACAGGCGTTTTCAGCCCATTACCGGCATATGGAAGAAACAGCAGTAAGCACAGGGAAATATCTGCTTCTAAATCCAAAACGCAGCTATCTAACAGAACGGTTGTCAATGTGTGCACTCAACTTCCAGAGTTAAACCCGTGTGTGGATTCAGCAGTCTGCAAACACTTTCTCTGCAGAGTCCCAAAACAGGCGTTTTCAGCCCATTACCGGCATATGGAAGAAACAGCAGTAAGCACAGGGAAATAACTGCTTCTAAATCCAAAACGCAGCTATCTAACAGAACGGTTGTCAATGTGTGCACTCAACTTCCAGAGTTAAACCCGTGTGTGGATTCAGCAGTCTGCAAACACTTTCTCTGCAGAGTCCCAAAACAGGCGTTTTCAGCCCATTACCGGCATATGGAAGAAACAGCAGTCAGCACAGGGAAATATCTGCTTCTAAATCCAAAACGCAGCTTTCTAACAGAACGGTTGTCAATGTGTGCACTCAACTTCCAGAGTTATACAGGTGTGTGGATTCAGCAGTCTGCAAACACTTTCTCTGCATAGTCCCAAAACAGGCGTTTTCAGCCCATTACCGGCATATGGAAGAAACAGCAGTAAGCACAGGGAAATATCTGCTTCTAAATCCAAAACGCAGCTATCTAACAGAACGGTTGTCAATGTGTGCACTCAACTTCCACAGTTAAACCCGTGTGTGGATTCAGCAGTCTGCAAACATCTTCTCTGCAGGGTCCCAAAACAGGCGTTTTCAACCCCTTACCGGCATATGGAAGAAACAGCAGTAAGCACAGGGAAATATCTGCTTCTAAATCCAAAACGCAGCTATCTAACAGAACGGTTGTCAATGTGTGCACTCAACTTCCAGAGTTAAACCCGTGTGTGGATTCAGCAGTCTGCAAACACTTTCTCTGCTGAGTCCCAAAACAGGCGTTTTCAGCCCATTCCCGGCATATGGAAGAAACAGCAGTAAGCACAGGGAAATATCTGCTTCTAAATCCAAAACGCAGCTATCTAACAGAACGGTTGTCAATGTGTGCACTCAACTTCCAGAGTTAAACCCGTGTGTGGATTCAGCAGTCTGCAAACACTTTCTCTGCAGAGTCCCAAAACAGGCGTTTTCAGCCCATTACCGGCATATGGAAGAAACAGCAGTAAGCCCAGGGAAATATCTGCTTCTAAATCCAAAACGCAGCTATCTAACAGAACGGTTGTCAATGTGTGCACTCAACTTCCAGAGTTAAACCCTTTTGTGGATTCAGCAGTCTGCAAACACTTTCTCTGCAGAGTCCCAAAACAGGCGTTTTCAGCCCATTACCGGCATATGGAAGAAACAGCAGTAAGCACAGGGAAATATCTGCTTCTAAATCCAAAACGCAGCTATCTAACAGAACGGTTGTCAATGTGTGCACTCAACTTCCAGAGTTAAACCCGTGTGTGGATTCAGCAGTCTGCAAACACTTTCTCTGCAGAGTCCCAAAACAGGCGTTTTCAGCCCATTACCGGCATATGGAAGAAACAGCAGTAAGCACAGGGAAATATCTGCTTCTAAATCCAAAACGCAGCTATCTATCAGAACGGTTGTCAATGTGTGCACTCAACTTCCAGAGTTAAACCCGTGTGTGGATTCAGCAGTCTGCAAACACTTTCTCTGCAGAGTCCCAAAACAGGCGTTTTCAGCCCATTACCGGCATATGGAAGAAACAGCAGTCAGCACAGGGAAATATCTGCTTCTAAATCCAAAACGCAGCTATCTAACAGAACGGTTGTCAATGTGTGTACTCAACTTCCAGCGTTAAACCCGTGTGTGGATTCAGCAGTCTGCAAACACTTTCTCTGCAGAGTCCCAAAACAGGCGTTTTCAGCCCATTACCGGCATATGGAAGAAACAGCAGTAAGCACAGGGAAATATCTGCTTATAAATCCAAAACGCAGCTATCTAACAGAACGGTTGTCAATGTGTGCACTCAACTTCCAGAGTTATACCCGTGTGTGGATTCAGCAGTCTGCAAACACTTTCTCTGCAGAGTCCCAAAACAGGCGTTTTCAGCCCATTACCGGCATATGGAAGAAACAGCAGTAAGCACAGTTAAATATCTGCTTCTAAATCCAAAACGCAGCTATCTAATAGAACGGTTGTCAATGTGTGCACTCAACTTCCAGAGTTAAACCCGTGTGTGGATTCAGCAGTCTGCAAACATCTTCTCTGCAGAGTCCCAAAACAGGCGTTTTCAGCCCATTACCGGCATATGGAAGAAACAGCAGTAAGCCCAGGGAAATATCTGATTCTAAATCCAAAACGCAGCTATCTAACAGAACGGTTGTCAATGTGTGCACTCAACTTCCAGAGTTAAACCCGTGTGTGGATTCAGCAGTCTGCAAACACTTTCTCTGCTGAGTCCCAAAACAGGCGTTTTCAGCCGATTACCGGCATATGGAAGAAACAGCAGTAAGCACAGTGAAATATCTGCTTCTAAATCCAAAACGCACCTATCTAACAGAACGGTTGTCAATGTGTGCACTCAACTTCCAGAGTTAAACCCGTGTGTGGATTCAGCAGTCTGCAAACACTTTCTCTGCAGAGTCCCAAAACAGGCGTTTTCAGCCCATTACCGGCATATGGAAGAAACAGCAGTAAGCACAGGGAAATATCTGCTTCTAAATCCAAAACGCAGCTATCTAACAGAACGGTTGTCAATGTGTGCACTCAACTTCCAGAGTTAAACCCGTGTGTGGATTCAGCAGTCTGCAAACACTTTCTCTGCAGAGTCCCAAAACAGGCGTTTTCAGCCCATTACCGGCATATGGAAGAAACAGCAGTAAGCCCAGGGAAATATCTGCTTCTAAATCCAAAACGCAGCTATCTAACAGAACGGATGTCAATGTGTGCACTCAACTTCCAGAGTTAAACCCGTGTGTGGATTCAGCAGTCGCAAACACTTTCTCTGCAGAGTCCCAAAACAGGCGTTTTCAGCCCATTACCGGCATATGGAAGAAACAGCAGTAAGCCCAGGGAAATGTCTGCTTCTAAATCCAAAACGCAGCTATCTAACAGAACGGTTGTCAATGTGTGCACTCAACTTCCAGAGTTAAACCCGTGTGTGGATTCAGCAGTCTGCAAACACTTTCTCTGCAGAGTCCCAAAACAGGCGTTTTCAGCCCATTACCGGCATATGGAAGAAACAGCAGTAAGCACAGGGAAATATCTGCTTCTAAATCCAAAACGCAGCTATCTAACAGAACGGTTGTCAATGTGTGCACTCAACTTCCAGAGTTAAACCCGTGTGTGGATTCAGCAGTCTGCAAACATCTTCTCTGCAGAGTCCCAAAACAGGCGTTATCAGCCCATTACCGGCATATGGAAGAAACAGCAGTAAGCACAGGGAAATATCTGCTTCTAAATCCAAAACGCAGCTATCTAACAGAACGGTTGTCAATGTGTGCACTCAACTTCCAGAGTTAAACCCGTGTGTGGATTCAGCAGTCTGCAAACACTTTCTCTGCAGAGTCCCAAGACAGGCGTTTTCAGCCCATTACCGGCATATGGAAGAAACAGCAGTAAGCACAGGGAAATATCTGCTTCTAAATCCAAAACGCAGCTATCTAACAGAACGGTTGTCAATGTGTGCACTCAACTTCCAGAGTTAAACCCGTGTGTGGATTCAGCAGTCTGCAAACACTTTCTCTGCTGAGTCCCAAAACAGGCGTTTTCAGCCCATTACCGGCATATGGAAGAAACAGCAGTAAGCACAGGGAAATATCTGCTTCTAAATCCAAAACGCAGCTATCTAACAGAACGGTTGTCAATGTGTGCACTCAACTTCCAGAGTTAAACCCGTGTGTGGATTCAGCAGTCTGCAAACACTTTCTCTGCAGAGTCCCAAAACAGGCGTTTTCAGCCCATTACCGGCATATGGAAGAAACAGCAGTAAGCACAGGGAAATATCTGCTTCTAAATCCAAAACGCAGCTATCTAACAGAACGGTTGTCAATGTGTGTACTCAACTTCCAGAGTTAAACCCGTGTGTGGATTCAGTATTCTGCAAACACTTTCTCTGCAGAGTCCCAAAACAGCCGTTTTCAGCCCATTACCGGCATATGGAAGAAACAGCAGTAAGCACAGGGAAATATCTGCTTCTAAATCCAAAACGCAGCTAGCTAACAGAACGGTTGTCAATGTGTGCACTCAACTTCCAGAGTTATACCCGTGTGTGGATTCAGCAGTCTGCAAACACTTTCTCTGCAGAGTCCCAAAACAGGCGTTTTCAGCCCATTACCGGCATATGGAAGAAACAGCAGTAAGCACAGTTAAATATCTGCTTCTAAATCCAAAACACAGCTATCTAATAGAACGGTTGTCAATGTGTGCACTCAACTTCCAGAGTTAAACCCGTGTGTGGATTCAGCAGTCTGCAAACATCTTCTCTGCAGAGTCCCAAAACAGGCGTTTTCAGCCCATTACCGGCATATGGAAGAAACAGCAGTAAGCCCAGGGAAATATCTGCTTCTAAATCCAAAACGCAGCTATCTAACAGAACGGTTGTCAATGTGTGCACTCAACTTCCAGAGTTAAACCCGTGTGTGGATTCAGCAGTCTGCAAACACTTTCTCTGCTGAGTCCCAAAACAGGCGTTTTCAGCCGATTACCGGCATATGGAAGAAACAGCAGTAAGCACAGTGAAATATCTGCTTCTAAATCCAAAACGCACCTATCTAACAGAACGGTTGTCAATGTGTGCACTCAACTTCCAGAGTTAAACCCGTGTGTGGATTCAGCAGTCTGCAAACACTTTCTCTGCAGAGTCCCAAAACAGGCGTTTTCAGCCCATTACCGGCATATGGAAGAAACAGCAGTAAGCACAGGGAAATATCTGCTTCTAAATCCAAAACGCAGCTATCTAACAGAACGGTTGTCAATGTGTGCACTCAACTTCCAGAGTTAAACCCGTGTGTGGATTCAGCAGTCTGCAAACACTTTCTCTGCAGAGTCCCAAAACAGGCGTTTTCAGCCCATTACCGGCATATGGAAGAAACAGCAGTAAGCCCAGGGAAATATCTGCTTCTAAATCCAAAACGCAGCTATCTAACAGAACGGTTGTCAATGTGTGCACTCAACTTCCAGAGTTAAACCCGTGTGTGGATTCAGCAGTCGCAAACACTTTCTCTGCAGAGTCCCAAAACAGGCGTTTTCAGCCCATTACCGGCATATGGAAGAAACAGCAGTAAGCCCAGGGAAATGTCTGCTTCTAAATCCAAAACGCAGCTCTCTAACAGAACGGTTGTCAATGTGTGCACTCAACTTCCAGAGTTAAACCCGTGTGTGGATTCAGCAGTCTGCAAACACTTTCTCTGCAGAGTCCCAAAACAGGCGTTTTCAGCCCATTACCGGCATATGGAAGAAACAGCAGTAAGCACAGGGAAATATCTGCTTCTAAATCCAAAACGCAGCTATCTAACAGAACGGTTGTCAATGTGTGCACTCAACTTCCAGAGTTAAACCCGTGTGTGGATTCAGCAGTCTGCAAACATCTTCTCTGCAGAGTCCCAAAACAGGCGTTATCAGCCCATTACCGGCATATGGAAGAAACAGCAGTAAGCACAGGGAAATATCTGCTTCTAAATCCAAAACGCAGCTATCTAACAGAACGGTTGTCAATGTGTGCACTCAACTTCCAGAGTTAAACCCGTGTGTGGATTCAGCAGTCTGCAAACACTTTCTCTGCAGAGTCCCAAGACAGGCGTTTTCAGCCCATTACCGGCATATGGAAGAAACAGCAGTAAGCACAGGGAAATATCTGCTTCTAAATCCAAAACGCAGCTATCTAACAGAACGGTTGTCAATGTGTGCACTCAACTTCCAGAGTTAAACCCGTGTGTGGATTCAGCAGTCTGCAAACACTTTCTCTGCTGAGTCCCAAAACAGGCGTTTTCAGCCCATTACCGGCATATGGAAGAAACAGCAGTAAGCACAGGGAAATATCTGCTTCTAAATCCAAAACGCAGCTATCTAACAGAACGGTTGTCAATGTGTGCACTCAACTTCCAGAGTTAAACCCGTGTGTGGATTCAGCAGTCTGCAAACACTTTCTCTGCAGAGTCCCAAAACAGGCGTTTTCAGCCCATTACCGGCATATGGAAGAAACAGCAGTAAGCACAGGGAAATATCTGCTTCTAAATCCAAAACGCAGCTATCTAACAGAACGGTTGTCAATGTGTGTACTCAACTTCCAGAGTTAAACCCGTGTGTGGATTCAGTATTCTGCAAACACTTTCTCTGCAGAGTCCCAAAACAGCCGTTTTCAGCCCATTACCGGCATATGGAAGAAACAGCAGTAAGCACAGGGAAATATCTGCTTCTAAATCCAAAACGCAGCTAGCTAACAGAACGGTTGTCAATGTGTGCACTCAACTTCCAGAGTTATACCCGTGTGTGGATTCAGCAGTCTGCAAACACTTTCTCTGCAGAGTCCCAAAACAGGCGTTTTCAGCCCATTACCGGCATATGGAAGAAACAGCAGTAAGCACAGGGAAATATCTGCTTCTAAATCCAAAACGCAGCTATCTAACAGAACGGTTGTCAATGTGTGCACTCAACTTCCAGATTTAAACCCGTGTGTGGATTCAGCAGTCTGCAAACATCTTCTCTGCAGGGTACCAAAACAGGCGTTTTCAACCCCTTACCGGCATATGGAAGAAACAGCAGTAAGCACAGGGAAATATCTGCTTCTAAATCCAAAACGCAGCTATCTAACAGAACGGTTGTCAATGTGTGCACTCAACTTCCAGAGTTAAACCCGTGTGTGGATTCAGCAGTCTGCAAACACTTTCTCTGCTGAGTCCCAAAACAGGCGTTTTCAGCCCATTCCCGGCATATGGAAGAAACAGCAGTAAGCACAGGGAAATATCTGCTTCTAAATCCAAAACGCAGCTATCTAACAGAACGGTTGTCAATGTGTGCACTCAACTTCCAGAGTTAAACCCGTGTGTGGATTCAGCAGTCTGCAAACACTTTCTCTGCAGAGTCCCAAAACAGGCGTTTTCAGCCCATTACCGGCATATGGAAGAAACAGCAGTAAGCACAGGGAAATATCTGCTTCTAAATCCAAAACGCAGCTATCTAACAGAACGGTTGTCAATGTGTGCACTCAACTTCCAGAGTTAAACCCGTGTGTGGATTCAGCAGTCTGCAAACACTTTCTCTGCAAAGTCCCAAAACAGGCGTTTTCAGCCCATTACCAGCGTATGGAAGAAACAGCAGTAATCACAGGGAAATATCTGCTTATAAATCCAAAACGCAGCTATCTAACAGAACGGTTGTCAATGTGTGTACTCAACTTCCAGAGTTAAACCCGTGTGTGGATTCAGCAGTCTGCAAACACTTTCTCTGCAGAGTCCCAAAACAGGCGTTTTCAGCCCATTACCGGCATATGGAAGAAACAGCAGTAAGCACAGGGAAATATCTGCTTCTAAATCGAAAACGCAGCTATCTAACAGAACGGTTGTCAATGTGTGCACTCAACTTCCAGAGTTAAACCCGTGTGTGGATTCAGCAGTCGCAAACACTTTCTCTGCAGAGTCCCAAAACAGGCGTTTTCAGCCCATTACCGGCATATGGAAGAAACAGCAGTAAGCACAGGGAAATATCTGCTTCTAAATCCAAAACGCAGCTATCTAACAGAACGGTTGTCAATGTGTGCACTCAACTTCCAGAGTTAAACCTGTGTGTGGATTCAGCAGTCTGCAAACACTTTCTCTGCAGAGTTCCAAAACAGGCGTTTTCAGCCCGTTACCGGCATATGGAAGAAACAGCAGTAAGCACAGGGAAATATCTGCTTCTAAATCCAAAACGCAGCTATCTAACAGAACGGTTGTCAATGTGTGCACTCAACTTCCAGAGTTAAACCCGTGTGTGGATTCAGCAGTCTGCAAACATCTTCTCTGCAGAGTCCCAAAACAGGCGTTTTCATCCCATTACCGGCATATGGAAGAAACAGCAGTAAGCACAGGGAAATATCTGCTTCTAAATCCAAAACGCAGCTATCTAACAGAACGGTTGTCAATGTGTGCACTCAACTTCCAGAGTTAAACCCGTGTGTGGATTCAGCAGTCTGCAAACACTTTCTCTGCAGAGTCCCAAAACAGGCGTTTTCAGCCCATTACCGGCATATGGAAGAAACAGCAGTAAGCACAGGGAAATATCTGCTTCTAAATCCAAAACGCAGCTATCTAACAGAACGGTTGTCAATGTGTGCACTCAACTTCCAGAGTTAAACCCGTGTGTGGATTCAGCAGTCTGCAAACACTTTCTCTGCAGAGTCCCAAAACAGGCGTTTTCAGCCCATTACCGGCATATGGAAGAAACAGCAGTAAGCACAGGGAAATAACTGCTTCTAAATCCAAAACGCAGCTATCTAACAGAACGGATGTCAATGTGTGCACTCAACTTCCAGAGTTAAACCCGTGTGTGGATTCAGCAGTCTGCAAACACTTCCTCTGCAGAGTCCCAAAACAGGCGTTTTCAGCCCATTACCGGCATATGGAAGAAACAGCAGTAAGCACAGGGAAATATCTGCTTCTAAATCCAAAACGCAGCTATCTAACAGAACGGTTGTCAATGTGTGCACTCAACTTCCAGAGTTATACAGGTGTGTGGATTCAGCAGTCTGCAAACACTTTCTCTGCATAGTCCCAAAACAGGCGTTTTCAGCCCATTACCGGCATATGGAAGAAACAGCAGTAAGCACAGGGAAATATCTGCTTCTAAATCCAAAACGCAGCTATCTAACAGAACGGTTGTCAATGTGTGCACTCAACTTCCACAGTTAAACCCGTGTGTGGATTCAGCAGTCTGCAAACATCTTCTCTGCAGGGTCCCAAAACAGGCGTTTTCAACCCCTTACCGGCATATGGAAGAAACAGCAGTAAGCACAGGGAAATATCTGCTTCTAAATCCAAAACGCAGCTATCTAACAGAACGGTTGTCAATGTGTGCACTCAACTTCCAGAGTTAAACCCGTGTGTGGATTCAGCAGTCTGCAAACACTTTCTCTGCTGAGTCCCAAAACAGGCGTTTTCAGCCCATTCCCGGCATATGGAAGAAACAGCAGTAAGCACAGGGAAATATCTGCTTCTAAATCCAAAACGCAGCTATCTAACAGAACGGTTGTCAATGTGTGCACTCAACTTCCAGAGTTAAACCCGTGTGTGGATTCAGCAGTCTGCAAACACTTTCTCTGCAGAGTCCCAAAACAGGCGTTTTCAGCCCATTACCGGCATATGGAAGAAACAGCAGTAAGCCCAGGGAAATATCTGCTTCTAAATCCAAAACGCAGCTATCTAACAGAACGGTTGTCAATGTGTGCACTCAACTTCCAGAGTTAAACCCTTTTGTGGATTCAGCAGTCTGCAAACACTTTCTCTGCAGAGTCCCAAAACAGGCGTTTTCAGCCCATTACCGGCATATGGAAGAAACAGCAGTAAGCACAGGGAAATATCTGCTTCTAAATCCAAAACGCAGCTATCTAACAGAACGGTTGTCAATGTGTGCACTCAACTTCCAGAGTTAAACCCGTGTGTGGATTCAGCAGTCTGCAAACACTTTCTCTGCAGAGTCCCAAAACAGGCGTTTTCAGCCCATTACCGGCATATGGAAGAAACAGCAGTAAGCACAGGGAAATATCTGCTTCTAAATCCAAAACGCAGCTATCTATCAGAACGGTTGTCAATGTGTGCACTCAACTTCCAGAGTTAAACCCGTGTGTGGATTCAGCAGTCTGCAAACACTTTCTCTGCAGAGTCCCAAAACAGGCGTTTTCAGCCCATTACCGGCATATGGAAGAAACAGCAGTCAGCACAGGGAAATATCTGCTTCTAAATCCAAAACGCAGCTATCTAACAGAACGGTTGTCAATGTGTGTACTCAACTTCCAGCGTTAAACCCGTGTGTGGATTCAGCAGTCTGCAAACACTTTCTCTGCAGAGTCCCAAAACAGGCGTTTTCAGCCCATTACCGGCATATGGAAGAAACAGCAGTAAGCACAGGGAAATATCTGCTTATAAATCCAAAACGCAGCTATCTAACAGAACGGTTGTCAATGTGTGCACTCAACTTCCAGAGTTATACCCGTGTGTGGATTCAGCAGTCTGCAAACACTTTCTCTGCAGAGTCCCAAAACAGGCGTTTTCAGCCCATTACCGGCATATGGAAGAAACAGCAGTAAGCACAGTTAAATATCTGCTTCTAAATCCAAAACGCAGCTATCTAATAGAACGGTTGTCAATGTGTGCACTCAACTTCCAGAGTTAAACCCGTGTGTGGATTCAGCAGTCTGCAAACATCTTCTCTGCAGAGTCCCAAAACAGGCGTTTTCAGCCCATTACCGGCATATGGAAGAAACAGCAGTAAGCCCAGGGAAATATCTGCTTCTAAATCCAAAACGCAGCTATCTAACAGAACGGTTGTCAATGTGTGCACTCAACTTCCAGAGTTAAACCCGTGTGTGGATTCAGCAGTCTGCAAACACTTTCTCTGCTGAGTCCCAAAACAGGCGTTTTCAGCCGATTACCGGCATATGGAAGAAACAGCAGTAAGCACAGTGAAATATCTGCTTCTAAATCCAAAACGCACCTATCTAACAGAACGGTTGTCAATGTGTGCACTCAACTTCCAGAGTTAAACCCGTGTGTGGATTCAGCAGTCTGCAAACACTTTCTCTGCAGAGTCCCAAAACAGGCGTTTTCAGCCCATTACCGGCATATGGAAGAAACAGCAGTAAGCACAGGGAAATATCTGCTTCTAAATCCAAAACGCAGCTATCTAACAGAACGGTTGTCAATGTGTGCACTCAACTTCCAGAGTTAAACCCGTGTGTGGATTCAGCAGTCTGCAAACACTTTCTCTGCAGAGTCCCAAAACAGGCGTTTTCAGCCCATTACCGGCATATGGAAGAAACAGCAGTAAGCCCAGGGAAATATCTGCTTCTAAATCCAAAACGCAGCTATCTAACAGAACGGTTGTCAATGTGTGCACTCAACTTCCAGAGTTAAACCCGTGTGTGGATTCAGCAGTCGCAAACACTTTCTCTGCAGAGTCCCAAAACAGGCGTTTTCAGCCCATTACCGGCATATGGAAGAAACAGCAGTAAGCCCAGGGAAATGTCTGCTTCTAAATCCAAAACGCAGCTATCTAACAGAACGGTTGTCAATGTGTGCACTCAACTTCCAGAGTTAAACCCGTGTGTGGATTCAGCAGTCTGCAAACACTTTCTCTGCAGAGTCCCAAAACAGGCGTTTTCAGCCCATTACCGGCATATGGAAGAAACAGCAGTAAGCACAGGGAAATATCTGCTTCTAAATCCAAAACGCAGCTATCTAACAGAACGGTTGTCAATGTGTGCACTCAACTTCCAGAGTTAAACCCGTGTGTGGATTCAGCAGTCTGCAAACATCTTCTCTGCAGAGTCCCAAAACAGGCGTTATCAGCCCATTACCGGCATATGGAAGAAACAGCAGTAAGCACAGGGAAATATCTGCTTCTAAATCCAAAACGCAGCTATCTAACAGAACGGTTGTCAATGTGTGCACTCAACTTCCAGAGTTAAACCCGTGTGTGGATTCAGCAGTCTGCAAACACTTTCTCTGCAGAGTCCCAAGACAGGCGTTTTCAGCCCATTACCGGCATATGGAAGAAACAGCAGTAAGCACAGGGAAATATCTGCTTCTAAATCCAAAACGCAGCTATCTAACAGAACGGTTGTCAATGTGTGCACTCAACTTCCAGAGTTAAACCCGTGTGTGGATTCAGCAGTCTGCAAACACTTTCTCTGCTGAGTCCCAAAACAGGCGTTTTCAGCCCATTACCGGCATATGGAAGAAACAGCAGTAAGCACAGGGAAATATCTGCTTCTAAATCCAAAACGCAGCTATCTAACAGAACGGTTGTCAATGTGTGCACTCAACTTCCAGAGTTAAACCCGTGTGTGGATTCAGCAGTCTGCAAACACTTTCTCTGCAGAGTCCCAAAACAGGCGTTTTCAGCCCATTACCGGCATATGGAAGAAACAGCAGTAAGCACAGGGAAATATCTGCTTCTAAATCCAAAACGCAGCTATCTAACAGAACGGTTGTCAATGTGTGTACTCAACTTCCAGAGTTAAACCCGTGTGTGGATTCAGTATTCTGCAAACACTTTCTCTGCAGAGTCCCAAAACAGCCGTTTTCAGCCCATTACCGGCATATGGAAGAAACAGCAGTAAGCACAGGGAAATATCTGCTTCTAAATCCAAAACGCAGCTAGCTAACAGAACGGTTGTCAATGTGTGCACTCAACTTCCAGAGTTATACCCGTGTGTGGATTCAGCAGTCTGCAAACACTTTCTCTGCAGAGTCCCAAAACAGGCGTTTTCAGCCCATTACCGGCATATGGAAGAAACAGCAGTAAGCACAGGGAAATATCTGCTTCTAAATCCAAAACGCAGCTATCTAACAGAACGGTTGTCAATGTGTGCACTCAACTTCCAGATTTAAACCCGTGTGTGGATTCAGCAGTCTGCAAACATCTTCTCTGCAGGGTACCAAAACAGGCGTTTTCAACCCCTTACCGGCATATGGAAGAAACAGCAGTAAGCACAGGGAAATATCTGCTTCTAAATCCAAAACGCAGCTATCTAACAGAACGGTTGTCAATGTGTGCACTCAACTTCCAGAGTTAAACCCGTGTGTGGATTCAGCAGTCTGCAAACACTTTCTCTGCTGAGTCCCAAAACAGGCGTTTTCAGCCCATTCCCGGCATATGGAAGAAACAGCAGTAAGCACAGGGAAATATCTGCTTCTAAATCCAAAACGCAGCTATCTAACAGAACGGTTGTCAATGTGTGCACTCAACTTCCAGAGTTAAACCCGTGTGTGGATTCAGCAGTCTGCAAACACTTTCTCTGCAGAGTCCCTAAACAGGCGTTTTCAGCCCATTACCGGCATATGGAAGAAACAGCAGTAAGCACAGGGAAATATCTGCTTCTAAATCCAAAACGCAGCTATCTAACAGAACGGTTGTCAATGTGTGCACTCAACTTCCAGAGTTAAACCCGTGTGTGGATTCAGCAGTCTGCAAACACTTTCTCTGCAGAGTCCCTAAACAGGCGTTTTCAGCCCATTACCGGCATATGGAAGAAACAGCAGTAAGCACAGGGAAATATCTGCTTCTAAATCCAAAACGCAGCTATCTAACAGAACGGTTGTCAATGTGTGCACTCAACTTCCAGAGTTAAACCCGTGTGTGGATTCAGCAGTCTGCAAACACTTTCTCTGCAGAGTCCCAAAACAGGCGTTTTCAGCCCATTACCGGCATATGGAAGAAACAGCAGTAAGCACAGGGAAATATCTGCTTCTAAATCCAAAACGCAGCTATCTAACAGAACGGTTGTCAATGTGTGCACTCAACTTCCAGAGTTAAACCCGTGTGTGGATTCAGCAGTCTGCAAACACTTTCTCTGCAAAGTCCCAAAACAGGCGTTTTCAGCCCATTACCGGCGTATGGAAGAAACAGCAGTAAGCACAGGGAAATATCTGCTTATAAATCCAAAACGCAGCTATCTAACAGAACGGTTGTCAATGTGTGCACTCAACTTCCAGAGTTAAACCCGTGTGTGGATTCAGCAGTCTGCAAACACTTTCTCTGCAGAGTCCCAAAACAGGCGTTTTCAGCCCATTACCGGCATATGGAAGAAACAGCAGTAAGCACAGGGAAATATCTGCTTCTAAATCCAAAACGCAGCTATCTAACAGAACGGTTGTCAATGTGTGCACTCAACTTCCAGAGTTAAACCCGTGTGTGGATTCAGCAGTCGCAAACACTTTCTCTGCAGAGTCCCAAAACAGGCGTTTTCAGCCCATTACCGGCATATGGAAGAAACAGCAGTAAGCACAGGGAAATATCTGCTTCTAAATCCAAAACGCAGCTATCTAACAGAACGGTTGTCAATGTGTGCACTCAACTTCCAGAGTTAAACCCGTGTGTGGATTCAGCAGTCTGCAAACACTTTCTCTGCAGAGTCCCAAAACAGGCGTTTTCAGCCCATTACCGGCATATGGAAGAAACAGCAGTAAGCACAGGGAAATATCTGCTTCTAAATCCAAAACGCAGCTATCTAACAGAACGGTTGTCAATGTGTGCACTCAACTTCCAGAGTTAAACCCGTGTGTGGATTCAGCAGTCTGCAAACACTTTCTCTGCAGAGTCCCAAAACAGGCGTTTTCAGCCCATTACCGGCATATGGAAGAAACAGCAGTAAGCACAGGGAAATATCTGCTTCTAAATCCAAAACGCAGCTATCTAACAGAACGGTTGTCAATGTGTGTACTCAACTTCCAGAGTTAAACCCGTGTGTGGATTCAGTATTCTGCAAACACTTTCTCTGCAGAGTCCCAAAACAGCCGTTTTCAGCCCATTACCGGCATATGGAAGAAACAGCAGTAAGCACAGGGAAATATCTGCTTCTAAATCCAAAACGCAGCTATCTAACAGAACGGTTGTCAATGTGTGCACTCAACTTCCAGAGTTAAACCCGTGTGTGGATTCAGCAGTCTGCAAACACTTTCTCTGCAGAGTCCCAAAACAGGCGTTTTCAGCCCATTACCGGCATATGGAAGAAACAGCAGTAAGCACAGGGAAATATCTGCTTCTAAATCCAAAACGCAGCTATCTAACAGAACGGTTGTCAATGTGTGCACTCAACTTCCAGAGTTAAAACCCGTGTGTGGATTCAGCAGTCGCAAACACTTTCTCTGCAGAGTCCCAAAACAGGCGTTTTCAGCCCATTACCGGCATATGGAAGAAACAGCAGTAAGCACAGGGAAATATCTGCTTCTAAATCCAAAACGCAGCTATCTAACAGAACGGTTGTCAATGTGTGCACTCAACTTCCAGAGTTAAACCCGTGTGTGGATTCAGCAGTCTGCAAACACTTTCTCTGCAGAGTCCCAAAACAGGCGTTTTCAGCCCATTACCGGCATATGGAAGAAACAGCAGTAAGCACAGGGAAATATCTGCTTCTAAATCCAAAACGCAGCTATCTAACAGAACGGTTGTCAATGTGTGCACTCAACTTCCAGAGTTAAACCCGTGTGTGGATTCAGCAGTCTGCAAACACTTTCTCTGCAGAGTCCCAAAACAGGCGTTTTCAGCCCATTACCGGCATATGGAAGAAACAGCAGTAAGCACAGGGAAATATCTGCTTCTAAATCCAAAACGCAGCTATCTAACAGAACGGTTGTCAATGTGTGTACTCAACTTCCAGAGTTAAACCCGTGTGTGGATTCAGTATTCTGCAAACACTTTCTCTGCAGAGTCCCAAAACAGCCGTTTTCAGCCCATTACCGGCATATGGAAGAAACAGCAGTAAGCACAGGGAAATATCTGCTTCTAAATCCAAAACGCAGCTATCTAACAGAACGGTTGTCAATGTGTGCACTCAACTTCCAGAGTTAAACCCGTGTGTGGATTCAGCAGTCTGCAAACACTTTCTCTGCAGAGTCCCAAAACAGGCGTTTTCAGCCCATTACCGGCATATGGAAGAAACAGCAGTAAGCACAGGGAAATAACTGCTTCTAAATCCAAAACGCAGCTATCTAACAGAACGGTTGTCAATGTGTGCACTCAACTTCCAGATTTAAACCCGTGTGTGGATTCAGCAGTCTGCAAACATCTTCTCTGCAGGGTCCCAAAACAGGCGTTTTCAACCCCTTACCGGCATATGGAAGAAACAGCAGTAAGCACAGGGAAATATCTGCTTCTAAATCCAAAACGCAGCTATCTAACAGAACGGTTGTCAATGTGTGCACTCAACTTCCAGAGTTAAACCCGTGTGTGGATTCAGCAGTCTGCAAACACTTTCTCTGCTGAGTCCCAAAACAGGCGTTTTCAGCCCATTCCCGGCATATGGAAGAAACAGCAGTAAGCACAGGGAAATATCTGCTTCTAAATCCAAAACGCAGCTATCTAACAGAACGGTTGTCAATGTGTGCACTCAACTTCCAGAGTTAAACCCGTGTGTGGATTCAGCAGTCTGCAAACACTTTCTCTGCAGAGTCCCAAAACAGGCGTTTTCAGCCCATTACCGGCATATGGAAGAAACAGCAGTAAGCACAGGGAAATATCTGCTTCTAAATCCAAAACGCAGCTATCTAACAGAACGGTTGTCAATGTGTGCACTCAACTTCCAGAGTTAAACCCGTGTGTGGATTCAGCAGTCTGCAAACACTTTCTCTGCAGAGTCCCAAAACAGGCGTTTTCAGCCCATTACCGGCATATGGAAGAAACAGCAGTAAGCACAGGGAAATATCTGCTTCTAAATCCAAAACGCAGCTATCTAACAGAACGGTTGTCAATGTGTGCACTCAACTTCCAGAGTTAAACCCGTGTGTGGATTCAGCAGTCTGCAAACACTTTCTCTGCAAAGTCCCAAAACAGGCGTTTTCAGCCCATTACCGGCGTATGGAAGAAACAGCAGTAAGCACAGGGAAATATCTGCTTATAAATCCAAAACGCAGCTATCTAACAGAACGGTTGTCAATGTGTGCACTCAACTTCCAGAGTTAAACCCGTGTGTGGATTCAGCAGTCTGCAAACACTTTCTCTGCAGAGTCCCAAAACAGGCGTTTTCAGCCCATTACCGGCATATGGAAGAAACAGCAGTAAGCACAGGGAAATATCTGCTTCTAAATCCAAAACGCAGCTATCTAACAGAACGGTTGTCAATGTGTGCACTCAACTTCCAGAATTAAACCCGTGTGTAGATTCAGCAGTCTGCAAACACTTTCTCTGCAGAGTCCCAAAACAGGCGTTTTCAGCCCATTACCGGCATATGGAAGAAACAGCAGTAAGCACAGGGAAATATCTGCTTCTAAATCCAAAACGCAGCTATCTAACAGAACGGTTGTCAATGTGTGCACTCAACTTCCAGAGTTAAACCCGTGTGTGGATTCAGCAGTCGCAAACACTTTCTCTGCAGAGTCCCAAAACAGGCGTTTTCAGCCCATTACCGGCATATGGAAGAAACAGCAGTAAGCACAGGGAAATATCTGCTTCTAAATCCAAAACGCAGCTATCTAACAGAACGGTTGTCAATGTGTGCACTCAACTTCCAGAGTTAAACCCGTGTGTGGATTCAGCAGTCTGCAAACACTTTCTCTGCAGAGTCCCAAAACAGGCGTTTTCAGCCCATTACCGGCATATGGAAGAAACAGCAGTAAGCACAGGGAAATATCTGCTTCTAAATCCAAAACGCAGCTATCTAACAGAACGGTTGTCAATGTGTGCACTCAACTTCCAGAGTTAAACCCGTGTGTGGATTCAGCAGTCTGCAAACACTTTCTCTGCAGAGTCCCAAAACAGGCGTTTTCAGCCCATTACCGGCATATGGAAGAAACAGCAGTAAGCACACGGAAATATCTGCTTCTAAATCCAAAACGCAGCTATCTAACAGAACGGTTGTCAATGTGTGTACTCAACTTCCAGAGTTAAACCCGTGTGTGGATTCAGTATTCTGCAAACACTTTCTCTGCAGAGTCCCAAAACAGCCGTTTTCAGCCCATTACCGGCATATGGAAGAAACAGCAGTAAGCACAGGGAAATATCTGCTTCTAAATCCAAAACGCAGCTATCTAACAGAACGGTTGTCAATGTGTGCACTCAACTTCCAGAGTTAAACCCGTGTGTGGATTCAGCAGTCTGCAAACACTTTCTCTGCAGAGTCCCAAAACAGGCGTTTTCAGCCCATTACCGGCATATGGAAGAAACAGCAGTAAGCACAGGGAAATATCTGCTTCTAAATCCAAAACGCAGCTATCTAACAGAACGGTTGTCAATGTGTGCACTCAACTTCCAGATTTAAACCCGTGTGTGGATTCAGCAGTCTGCAAACATCTTCTCTGCAGGGTCCCAAAACAGGCGTTTTCAACCCCTTACCGGCATATGGAAGAAACAGCAGTAAGCACAGGGAAATATCTGCTTCTAAATCCAAAACGCAGCTATCTAACAGAACGGTTGTCAATGTGTGCACTCAACTTCCAGAGTTAAACCCGTGTGTGGATTCAGCAGTCTGCAAACACTTTCTCTGCTGAGTCCCCAAAACAGGCGTTTTCAGCCCATACCCGGCATATGGAAGAAACAGCAGTAAGCACAGGGAAATATCTGCTTCTAAATCCAAAACGCAGCTATCTAACAGAACGGTTGTCAATGTGTGCACTCAACTTCCAGAGTTAAACCCGTGTATGGATTCAGGAGTCTGCAAACACTTTCTCTGCAGAGTCCCAAAACAGGCGTTTTCAGCCCATTACCGGCATATGGAAGAAACAGCAGTAAGCACAGGGAAATATCTGCTTCTAAATCCAAAACGCAGCTATCTAACAGAACGGTTGTCAATGTGTGCACTCAACTTCCAGAGTTAAACCCGTGTGTGGATTCAGCAGTCTGCAAACACTTTCTCTGCAGAGTCCCAAAACAGGCGTTTTCAGCCCATTACCGGCATATGGAAGAAACAGCAGTAAGCACAGGGAAATATCTGCTTCTAAATCCAAAACGCAGCTATCTAACAGAACGGTTGTCAATGTGTGCACTCAACTTCCAGAGTTAAACCCGTGTGTGGATTCAGCAGTCTGCAAACACTTTCTCTGCAAAGTCCCAAAACAGGCGTTTTCAGCCCATTACCGGCGTATGGAAGAAACAGCAGTAAGCACAGGGAAATATCTGCTTATAAATCCAAAACGCAGCTATCTAACAGAACGGTTGTCAATGTGTGCACTCAACTTCCAGAGTTAAACCCGTGTGTGGATTCAGCAGTCTGCAAACACTTTCTCTGCAGAGTCCCAAAACAGGCGTTTTCAGCCCATTACCGGCATATGGAAGAAACAGCAGTAAGCACAGGGAAATATCTGCTTCTAAATCCAAAACGCAGCTATCTAACAGAACGGTTGTCAATGTGTGCACTCAACTTCCAGAGTTAAACCCGTGTGTGGATTCAGCAGTCTGCAAACACTTTCTCTGCAGAGTCCCAAAACAGGCGTTTTCAGCCCATTACCGGCATATGGAAGAAACAGCAGTAAGCACAGGGAAATAACTGCTTCTAAATCCAAAACACAGCTATCTAACAGAACGGTTGTCAATGTGTGCACTCAACTTCCAGAGTTAAACCCGTGTGTGGATTCAGCAGTCTGCAAACACTTTCTCTGCAGAGTCCCAAAACAGGCGTTTTCAGCCCATTACCGGCATATGGAAGAAACAGCAGTAAGCACAGGGAAATATCTGCTTCTAAATCCAAAACGCAGCTATCTAACAGAACGGTTGTCAATGTGTGCACTCAACTTCCAGAGTTATACAGGTGTGTGGATTCAGCAGTCTGCAAACACTTTCTCTGCATAGTCCCAAAACAGGCGTTTTCAGCCCATTACCGGCATATGGAAGAAACAGCAGTAAGCACAGGGAAATATCTGCTTCTAAATCTAAAACGCAGCTATCTAACAGAACGGTTGTCAATGTGTGCACTCAACTACCACAGTTAAACCCGTGTGTGGATTCAGCAGTCTGCAAACATCTTCTCTGCAGGGTCCCAAAACAGGCGTTTTCAACCCCATACCGGCATATGGAAGAAACAGCAGTAAGCACAGGGAAATATCTGCTTCTAAATCCAAAACGCAGCTATCTAACAGAACGGTTGTCAATGTGTGCACTCAACTTCCAGAGTTAAACCCGTGTGTGGATTCAGCAGTCTGCAAACACTTTCTCTGCTGAGTCCCAAAACAGGCGTTTTCAGCCCATTCCCAGCATATGGAAGAAACAGCAGTAAGCACAGGGAAATATCTGCTTCTAAATCCAAAACGCAGCTATCTAACAGAACGGTTGTCAATGTGTGCACTCAACTTCCAGGGTTAAACCCGTGTGTGGATTCAGCAGTCTGCAAACACTTTCTCTGCAGAGTCCCAAAACAGGCGTTTTCAGCCCATTACCGGCATATGGAAGAAACAGCAGTAAGCCCAGGGAAATATCTGCTTCTAAATCCAAAACGCAGCTATCTAACAGAACGGTTGTCAATGTGTGCACTCAACTTCCAGAGTTAAACCCGTGTGTGGATTCAGCAGTCTGCAAACACTTTCTCTGCAGAGTCCCAAAACAGGCGTTTTCAGCCCATTACCGGCATATGGAAGAAACAGCAGAAAGCACAGGGAAATATCTGCTTCTAAATCCAAAACGCAGCTATCTAACAGAACGGTTGTCAATGTGTGCACTCAACTTCCAGAGTTAAACCCGTGTGTGGATTCAGCAGTCTGCAAACACTTTCTCTGCAGAGTCCCAAAACAGGCGTTTTCAGCCCATTACCGGCATATGGAAGAAACAGCAGT
Organism: Aotus nancymaae; assembly: GCF_030222135.1. Taxonomy (NCBI): domain Eukaryota; kingdom Metazoa; phylum Chordata; class Mammalia; order Primates; family Aotidae; genus Aotus; species Aotus nancymaae. Next base: position 209,127 of record NW_026988870.1, read on the forward strand.
AAGCACAGGGAAATATCTGCTTCTAAATCCAAAACGCAGCTATCTAACAGAACGGTTGTCAATGTGTGCACTCAACTTCCAGAGTTAAACCCGTGTGTGGATTCAGCAGTCTGCAAACACTTTCTCTGCAGAGTCCCAAAACAGGCGTTTTCAGCCCATTACCGGCATATGTAAGAAACAGCAGTAAGCACAGGGAAATATCTGCTTCTAAATCCAAAACGCAGCTATCTAACAGAACGGTTGTCAATGTGTGCACTCAACTTCCAGAGTTAAACCCGTGTGTGGATTCAGCAGTCTGCAAACACTTTCTCTGCAGAGTCCCAAAACAGGCGTTTTCAGCCCATTACCGGCATATGGAAGAAACAGCAGTAAGCACAGGGAAATATCTGCTTCTAAATCCAAAACGCAGCTATCTAACAGAACGGTTGTCAATGTGTGCACTCAACTTCCAGAGTTAAACCCGTGTGTGGATTCAGCAGTCTGCAAACACTTTCTCTGCAGAGTCCCAAAACAGGCGTTTTTAGCCCATTACCGGCATATGGAAGAAACAGCAGTAAGCACAGGGAAATATCTGCTTCTAAATCCAAAACGCAGCTATCTAACAGAACGGTTGTCAATGTGTGCACTCAACTTCCAGAGTTAAACCCGTGTGTGGATTCAGCAGTCTGCAAACACTTTCTCTGCAGAGTCCCAAAACAGGCGTTTTCAGCCCAATACCGGCATATGGAAGAAACAGCAGTAAGCCCAGGGAAATATCTGCTTCTAAATCCAAAACGCAGCTATCTAACAGAACGGTTGTCAATGTGTGCACTCAACTTCCAGAGATAAACCCGTGTGTGGATTCAGCAGTCGCAAACACTTTCTCTGCAGAGTCCCAAAACAGGCGTTTTCAGCCCATTACCGGCATATGGAAGAAACAGCAGTAAGCACAGGGAAATATCTGCTTCTAAATCCAAAACGCAGCTATCTAACAGAACGGTTGTCAATGTGTGCACTCAACTTCCAGAGTTAAACCCGTGTGTGGATTCAGCAGTCTGCACACACTTTCTCTGCAGAGTCCCAAAACAGGCGTTTTCAGCCCATTACCGGCATATGGAAGAAACAGCAGTAAGCACAGGGAAATATCTGCTTCTAAATCCAAAACGCAGCTATCTAACAGAACGGTTGTCAATGTGTGCACTCAACTTCCAGAGTTAAACCCGTGTGTGGATTCAGCAGTCTGCAAACACTTTCTCTGCAGAGTCCCAAAACAGGCGTTTTCAGCCCAATACCGGCATATGGAAGAAACAGCAGTAAGCCCAGGGAAATATCTGCTTCTAAATCCAAAACGCAGCTATCTAACAGAACGGTTGTCAATGTGTGCACTCAACTTCCAGAGTTAAACCCGTGTGTGGATTCAGCAGTCGCAAACACTTTCTCTGCAGAGTCCCAAAACAGGCGTTTTCAGCCCATTACCGGCATATGGAAGAAACAGCAGTAAGCACAGGGAAATATCTGCTTCTAAATCCAAAACGCAGCTATCTAACAGAACGGTTGTCAATGTGTGCACTCAACTTCCAGAGTTAAACCCGTGTGTGGATTCAGCAGTCTGCAAACACTTTCTCTGCAGAGTCCCAAAACAGGCGTTTTCAGCCCATTACCGGCATATGGAAGAAACAGCAGTAAGCACAGGGAAATATCTGCTTCTAAATCCAAAACACAGCTATCTAACAGAACGGTTGTCAATGTGTGCACTCAACTTCCAGAGTTAAACCCGTGTGTGGATTCAGCAGTCTGCAAACACTTTCTCTGCAGAGTCCCAAAACAGGCGTTTTCAGCCCATTACCGGCATATGGAAGAAACAGCAGTAAGCACAGGGAAATATCTGCTTCTAAATCCAAAACGCAGCTATCTAACAGAACGGTTGTCAATGTGTGCACTCAACTTCCAGAGTTAAACCCGTGTGTGGATTCAGCAGTCTGCAAACACTTTCTCTGCAGAGTCCCAAAACAGGCGTTTTTAGCCCATTACCGGCATATGGAAGAAACAGCAGTAAGCACAGGGAAATATCTGCTTCTAAATCAAAAACGCAGCTATCTAACAGAACGGTTGTCAATGTGTGCACTCAACTTCCAGAGTTAAACCCGTGTGTGGATTCAGCAGTCTGCAAACACTTTCTCTGCAGAGTCCCAAAACAGGCGTTTTCAGCCCAATACCGGCATATGGAAGAAACAGCAGTAAGCCCAGGGAAATATCTGCTTCTAAATCCAAAACGCAGCTATCTAACAGAACGGTTGTCAATGTGTGCACTCAACTTCCAGAGTTAAACCCGTGTGTGGATTCAGCAGTCGCAAACACTTTCTCTGCAGAGTCCCAAAACAGGCGTTTTCAGCCCATTACCGGCATTTGGAAGAAACAGCAGTAAGCACAGGGAAATGTCTGCTTCTAAATCCAAAACGCAGCTATCTAACAGAACGGTTGTCAATGTGTGCACTCAACTTCCAGAGTTAAACCCGTGTGTGGATTCAGCAGTCTGCAAACACTTTCTCTGCAGAGTCCCAAAACAGGCGTTTTCAGCCCATTACCAGCATATGGAAGAAACAGCAGTAAGCACAGGGAAATATCTGCTTCTAAATCCAAAACGCAGCTATCTAACAGAACGGTTGTCAATGTGTGCACTCAACTTCCAGAGTTAAACCCGTGTGTGGATTCAGCAGTCTGCAAACATCTTCTCTGCAGAGTCCCAAAACACGCGTTTTCACCCATTACCGGCAAATGGAAGAAACAGCAGTAAGCACAGGGAAATATCTGCTTCTAAATCCAAAACGCAGCTATCTAACAGAACGGTTGTCAATGTGTGCACTCAACTTCCAGAGTTAAACCCGTGTGTGGATTCAGCAGTCTGCAAACACTTTCTCTGCAGAGTCCCAAGACAGGCGTTTTCAGCCCATTACCGGCATATGGAAGAAACAGCAGTAAGCACAGGGAAATATCTGCTTCTAAATCCAAAACGCAGCTATCTAACAGAACGGTTGTCAATGTGTGCACTCAACTTCCAGAGTTAAACCCGTGTGTGGATTCAGCAGTCTGCAAACACTTTCTCTGCAGAGTCCCAAAACAGGCGTTTTCAGCCCATTACCAGCATATGGAAGAAACAGCAGTAAGCACAGGGAAATATCTGCTTCTAAATCCAAAACGCAGCTATCTAACAGAACGGTTGTCAATGTGTGTACTCAACTTCCAGAGTTAAACCCGTGTGTGGATTCAGTATTCTGCAAACACTTTCTCTGCAGAGTCCCAAAACAGCCGTTTTCAGCCCATTACCGGCATATGGAAGAAACAGCAGTAAGCACAGGGAAATATCTGCTTCTAAATCCAAAACGCAGCTAGCTAACAGAACGGTTGTCAATGTGTGCACTCAACTTCCAGAGTTATACCCGTGTGTGGATTCAGCAGTCTGCAAACACTTTCTCTGCAGAGTCCCAAAACAGGCGTTTTCAGCCCATTACCGGCATATGGAAGAAACAGCAGTAAGCCCAGGGAAATATCTGCTTCTAAATCCAAAACGCAGCTATCTAACAGAACGGTTGTCAATGTGTGCACTCAACTTCCAGATTTAAACCCGTGTGTGGATTCAGCAGTCTGCAAACATCTTCTCTGCAGGGTCCCAAAACAGGCGTTTTCAACCCCTTACCGGCATATGGAAGAAACAGCAGTAAGCACAGGGAAATATCTGCTTCTAAATCCAAAACGCAGCTATCTAACAGAACGGTTGTCAATATGTGCACTCAACTTCCAGAGTTAAACCCGTGTGTGGATTCAGCAGTCTGCAAACACTTTCTCTGCAGAGTCCCAAAACAGGCGTTTTCAGCCCATTACCGGCATATGGAAGAAACAGCAGTAAGCACAGGGAAATATCTGCTTCTAAATCCAAAACGCAGCTATCTAACAGAACGGTTGTCAATGTGTGCACTCAACTTCCAGAGTTAAACCCGTGTGTGGATTCAGCAGTCTGCAAACACTTTCTCTGCAGAGTCCCAAAACAGGCGTTTTCAGCCCATTACCGGCATATGGAAGAAACAGCAGTAAGCACAGGGAAATATCTGCTTCTAAATCCAAAACGCAGCTATCTAACAGAACGGTTGTCAATGTGTGTACTCAACTTCCAGAGTTAAACCCGTGTGTGGATTCAGTATTCTGCAAACACTTTCTCTGCAGAGTCCCAAAACAGCCGTTTTCAGCCCATTACCGGCATATGGAAGAAACAGCAGTAAGCACAGGGAAATATCTGCTTCTAAATCCAAAACGCAGCTAGCTAACAGAACGGTTGTCAATGTGTGCACTCAACTTTCAGAGTTATACCCGTGTGTGGATTCAGCAGTCTGCAAACACTTTCTCTGCAGAGTCCCAAAACAGGCGTTTTCAGCCCATTACCGGCATATGGAAGAAACAGCAGTAAGCACAGGGAAATATCTGCTTCTAAATCCAAAACGCAGCTATCTAACAGAACGGTTGTCAATGTGTGCACTCAGCTTCCAGATTTAAACCCGTGTGTGGATTCAGCAGTCTGCAAACATCTTCTCTGCAGGGTCCCAAAACAGGCGTTTTCAACCCCTTACCGGCATATGGAAGAAACAGCAGTAAGCACAGGGAAATATCTGCTTCTAAATCCAAAACTCAGCTATCTAACAGAACGGTTGTCAATGTGTGCACTCAACTTCCAGAGTTAAACCCGTGTGTGGATTCAGCAGTCTGCAAACACTTTCTCTGCTGAGTCCCAAAACAGGCGTTTTCAGCCCATTCCCGGCATATGGAAGAAACAGCAGTAAGCACAGGGAAATATCTGCTTCTAAATCCAAAACGCAGCTATCTAACAGAACGGTTGTCAATGTGTGCACTCAACTTCCAGAGTTAAACCCGTGTGTGGATTCAGCAGTCTGCAAACACTTTCTCTGCAGAGTCCCAAAACAGGCGTTTTCAGCCCATTACCGGCATATGGAAGAAACAGCAGTAAGCACAGGGAAATATCTGCTTCTAAATCCAAAACGCAGCTATCTAACAGAACGGTTGTCAATGTGTGCACTCAACTTCCAGAGTTAAACCCGTGTGTGGATTCAGCAGTCTGCAAACACTTTCTCTGCAGAGTCCCAAAACAGGCGTTTTCAGCCCATTACCGGCATATGGAAGAAACAGCAGTAAGCACAGGGAAATATCTGCTTCTAAATCCAAAACGCAGCTATCTAACAGAACGGTTGTCAATGTGTGCACTCAACTTCCAGAGTTAAACCCGTGTGTGGATTCAGCAGTCTGCAAACACTTTCTCTGCAGAGTCCCAAAACAGGCGTTTTCAGCCCATTACCGGCATATGGAAGAAACAGCAGTAAGCACAGGGAAATATCTGCTTCTAAATCCAAAACGCAGCTATCTAACAGAACGGTTGTCAATGTGTGCACTCAACTTCCAGAGTTAAACCCGTGTGTGGATTCAGCAGTCTGCAAACACTTTCTCTGCAGAGTCCCAAAACAGGCGTTTTCAGCCCATTACCGGCATATGGAAGAAACAGCAGTAAGCACAGGGAAATATCTGCTTCTAAATCCAAAACGCAGCTATCTAACAGAACGGTTGTCAATGTGTGCACTCAACTTCCAGATTTAAACCCGTGTGTGGATTCAGCAGTCTGCAAACACTTTCTCTGCAGAGTCCCAAAACAGGCGTTTTCAGCCCATTACCGGCATATGGAAGAAACAGCAGTAAGCACAGGGAAATATCTGCTTCTAAATCCAAAACGCAGCTATCTAACAGAACGGTTGTCAATGTGTGCACTCAACTTCCAGAGTTAAACCCGTGTGTGGATTCAGCAGTCTGCAAACACTTTCTCTGCAGAGTCCCAAAACAGGCGTTTTCAGCCCATTACCGGCATATGGAAGAAACAGCAGTAAGCCCAGGGAAATATCTGCTTCTAAATCCAAAACGCAGCTATCTAACAGAACGGTTGTCAATGTGTGCACTCAACTTCCAGAGTTAAACCCGTGTGTGGATTCAGCAGTCGCAAACACTTTCTCTGCAGAGTCCCAAAACAGGCGTTTTCAGCCCATTACCGGCATTTGGAAGAAACAGCAGTAAGCCCAGGGAAATGTCTGCTTCTAAATCCAAAACGCAGCTATCTAACAGAACGGTTGTCAATGTGTGCACTCAACTTCCAGAGTTAAACCCGTGTGTGGATTCAGCAGTCTGCAAACACTTTCTCTGCAGAGTCCCAAAACAGGCGTTTTCAGCCCATTACCGGCATATGGAAGAAACAGCAGTAAGCCCAGGGAAATATCTGCTTCTAAATCCAAAACGCAGCTATCTAACAGAACGGTTGTCAATGTGTGCACTCAACTTCCAGAGTTAAACCCGTGTGTGGATTCAGCAGTCTGCAAACACTTTCTCTGCAGAGTCCCAAAACAGGCGTTTTCAGCCCATTACCGGCATATGGAAGAAACAGCAGTAAGCACAGGGAAATATCTGCTTCTAAATCCAAAACGCAGCTATCTAACAGAACGGTTGTCAATGTGTGCACTCAACTTCCAGAGTTAAACCCGTGTGTGGATTCAGCAGTCTGCAAACACTTTCTCTGCAGAGTCCCAAAACAGGCGTTTTCAGCCCATTACCGGCATATGGAAGAAACAGCAGTAAGCACAGGGAAATATCTGCTTCTAAATCCAAAACGCAGCTATCTAACAGAACGGTTGTCAATGTGTGCACTCAACTTCCAGAGTTAAACCCGTGTGTGGATTCAGCAGTCTGCAAACACTTTCTCTGCAGAGTCCCAAAACAGGCGTTTTCAGCCCATTACCGGCATATGGAAGAAACAGCAGTAAGCACAGGGAAATATCTGCTTCTAAATCCAAAACGCAGCTATCTAACAGAACGGTTGTCAATGTGTGCACTCAACTTCCAGAGTTAAACCCGTGTGTGGATTCAGCAGTCTGCAAACACTTTCTCTGCAGAGTCCCAAAACAGGCGTTTTCAGCCCATTACCGGCATATGGAAGAAACAGCAGTAAGCACAGGGAAATATCTGCTTCTAAATCCAAAACGCAGCTATCTAACAGAACGGTTGTCAATGTGTGCACTCAACTTCCAGATTTAAACCCGTGTGTGGATTCAGCAGTCTGCAAACACTTTCTCTGCAGAGTCCCAAAACAGGCGTTTTCAGCCCATTACCGGCATATGGAAGAAACAGCAGTAAGCACAGGGAAATATCTGCTTCTAAATCCAAAACGCAGCTATCTAACAGAACGGTTGTCAATGTGTGCACTCAACTTCCAGAGTTAAACCCGTGTGTGGATTCAGCAGTCTGCAAACACTTTCTCTGCAGAGTCCCAAAACAGGCGTTTTTAGCCCATTACCGGCATATGGAAGAAACAGCAGTAAGCACAGGGAAATATCTGCTTCTAAATCAAAAACGCAGCTATCTAACAGAACGGTTGTCAATGTGTGCACTCAACTTCCAGAGTTAAACCCGTGTGTGGATTCAGCAGTCTGCAAACACTTTCTCTGCAGAGTCCCAAAACAGGCGTTTTCAGCCCATTACCGGCATTTGGAAGAAACAGCAGTAAGCACAGGGAAATGTCTGCTTCTAAATCCAAAACGCAGCTATCTAACAGAACGGTTGTCAATGTGTGCACTCAACTTCCAGAGTTAAACCCGTGTGTGGATTCAGCAGTCTGCAAACACTTTCTCTGCAGAGTCCCAAAACAGGCGTTTTCAGCCCATTACCAGCATATGGAAGAAACAGCAGTAAGCACAGGGAAATATCTGCTTCTAAATCCAAAACGCAGCTATCTAACAGAACGGTTGTCAATGTGTGCACTCAACTTCCAGAGTTAAACCCGTGTGTGGATTCAGCAGTCTGCAAACATCTTCTCTGCAGAGTCCCAAAACACGCGTTTTCACCCATTACCGGCATATGGAAGAAACAGCAGTAAGCACAGGGAAATATCTGCTTCTAAATCCAAAACGCAGCTATCTAACAGAACGGTTGTCAATGTGTGCACTCAACTTCCAGAGTTAAACCCGTGTGTGGATTCAGCAGTCTGCAAACACTTTCTCTGCAGAGTCCCAAGACAGGCGTTTTCAGCCCATTACCGGCATATGGAAGAAACAGCAGTAAGCACAGGGAAATATCTGCTTCTAAATCCAAAACGCAGCTATCTAACAGAACGGTTGTCAATGTGTGCACTCAACTTCCAGAGTTAAACCCGTGTGTGGATTCAGCAGTCTGCAAACACTTTCTCTGCAGAGTCCCAAAACAGGCGTTTTCAGCCCATTACCAGCATATGGAAGAAACAGCAGTAAGCACAGGGAAATATCTGCTTCTAAATCCAAAACGCAGCTATCTAACAGAACGGTTGTCAATGTGTGTACTCAACTTCCAGAGTTAAACCCGTGTGTGGATTCAGTATTCTGCAAACACTTTCTCTGCAGAGTCCCAAAACAGCCGTTTTCAGCCCATTACCGGCATATGGAAGAAACAGCAGTAAGCACAGGGAAATATCTGCTTCTAAATCCAAAACGCAGCTAGCTAACAGAACGGTTGTCAATGTGTGCACTCAACTTCCAGAGTTATACCCGTGTGTGGATTCAGCAGTCTGCAAACACTTTCTCTGCAGAGTCCCAAAACAGGCGTTTTCAGCCCATTACCGGCATATGGAAGAAACAGCAGTAAGCCCAGGGAAATATCTGCTTCTAAATCCAAAACGCAGCTATCTAACAGAACGGTTGTCAATGTGTGCACTCAACTTCCAGATTTAAACCCGTGTGTGGATTCAGCAGTCTGCAAACATCTTCTCTGCAGGGTCCCAAAACAGGCGTTTTCAACCCCTTACCGGCATATGGAAGAAACAGCAGTAAGCACAGGGAAATATCTGCTTCTAAATCCAAAACGCAGCTATCTAACAGAACGGTTGTCAATGTGTGCACTCAACTTCCAGAGTTAAACCCGTGTGTGGATTCAGCAGTCTGCAAACACTTTCTCTGCTGAGTCCCAAAACAGGCGTTTTGAGCCCATTCCCGGCATATGGAAGAAACAGCAGTAAGCACAGGGAAATATCTGCTTCTAAATCCAAAACGCAGCTATCTAACAGAACGGTTGTCAATGTGTGCACTCAACTTCCAGAGTTAAACCCGTGTGTGGATTCAGCAGTCTGCAAACACTTTCTCTGCAGAGTCCCAAAACAGGCGTTTTCAGCCCATTACCGGCATATGGAAGAAACAGCAGTAAGCACAGGGAAATATCTGCTTCTAAATCCAAAACGCAGCTATCTAACAGAACGGTTGTCAATGTGTGCACTCAACTTCCAGAGTTAAACCCGTGTGTGGATTCAGCAGTCTGCAAACACTTTCTCTGCAGAGTCCCAAAACAGGCGTTTTCAGCCCATTACCGGCATATGGAAGAAACAGCAGTAAGCACAGGGAAATATCTGCTTCTAAATCCAAAACGCAGCTATCTAACAGAACGGTTGTCAATGTGTGTACTCAACTTCCAGAGTTAAACCCGTGTGTGGATTCAGTATTCTGCAAACACTTTCTCTGCAGAGTCCCAAAACAGCCGTTTTCAGCCCATTACCGGCATATGGAAGAAACAGCAGTAAGCACAGGGAAATATCTGCTTCTAAATCCAAAACGCAGCTAGCTAACAGAACGGTTGTCAATGTGTGCACTCAACTTTCAGAGTTATACCCGTGTGTGGATTCAGCAGTCTGCAAACACTTTCTCTGCAGAGTCCCAAAACAGGCGTTTTCAGCCCATTACCGGCATATGGAAGAAACAGCAGTAAGCACAGGGAAATATCTGCTTCTAAATCCAAAACGCAGCTATCTAACAGAACGGTTGTCAATGTGTGCACTCAGCTTCCAGATTTAAACCCGTGTGTGGATTCAGCAGTCTGCAAACACTTTCTCTGCAGAGTCCCAAAACAGGCGTTTTCAGCCCATTACCAGCATATGGAAGAAACAGCAGTAAGCACAGGGAAATATCTGCTTCTAAATCCAAAACGCAGCTATCTAACAGAACGGTTGTCAATGTGTGCACTCAACTTCCAGAGTTAAACCCGTGTGTGGATTCAGCAGTCTGCAAACATCTTCTCTGCAGAGTCCCAAAACACGCGTTTTCACCCATTACCGGCAAATGGAAGAAACAGCAGTAAGCACAGGGAAATATCTGCTTCTAAATCCAAAACGCAGCTATCTAACAGAACGGTTGTCAATGTGTGCACTCAGCTTCCAGATTTAAACCCGTGTGTGGATTCAGCAGTCTGCAAACACTTTCTCTGCAGAGTCCCAAAACAGGCGTTTTCAGCCCATTACCAGCATATGGAAGAAACAGCAGTAAGCACAGGGAAATATCTGCTTCTAAATCCAAAACGCAGCTATCTAACAGAACGGTTGTCAATGTGTGCACTCAACTTCCAGAGTTAAACCCGTGTGTGGATTCAGCAGTCTGCAAACATCTTCTCTGCAGAGTCCCAAAACACGCGTTTTCACCCATTACCGGCAAATGGAAGAAACAGCAGTAAGCACAGGGAAATATCTGCTTCTAAATCCAAAACGCAGCTATCTAACAGAACGGTTGTCAATGTGTGCACTCAACTTCCAGAGTTAAACCCGTGTGTGGATTCAGCAGTCTGCAAACACTTTCTCTGCAGAGTCCCAAGACAGGCGTTTTCAGCCCATTACCGGCATATGGAAGAAACAGCAGTAAGCACAGGGAAATATCTGCTTCTAAATCCAAAACGCAGCTATCTAACAGAACGGTTGTCAATGTGTGCACTCAACTTCCAGAGTTAAACCCGTGTGTGGATTCAGCAGTCTGCAAACACTTTCTCTGCAGAGTCCCAAAACAGGCGTTTTCAGCCCATTACCAGCATATGGAAGAAACAGCAGTAAGCACAGGGAAATATCTGCTTCTAAATCCAAAACGCAGCTATCTAACAGAACGGTTGTCAATGTGTGTACTCAACTTCCAGAGTTAAACCCGTGTGTGGATTCAGTATTCTGCAAACACTTTCTCTGCAGAGTCCCAAAACAGCCGTTTTCAGCCCATTACCGGCATATGGAAGAAACAGCAGTAAGCACAGGGAAATATCTGCTTCTAAATCCAAAACGCAGCTAGCTAACAGAACGGTTGTCAATGTGTGCACTCAACTTCCAGAGTTATACCCGTGTGTGGATTCAGCAGTCTGCAAACACTTTCTCTGCAGAGTCCCAAAACAGGCGTTTTCAGCCCATTACCGGCATATGGAAGAAACAGCAGTAAGCCCAGGGAAATATCTGCTTCTAAATCCAAAACGCAGCTATCTAACAGAACGGTTGTCAATGTGTGCACTCAACTTCCAGATTTAAACCCGTGTGTGGATTCAGCAGTCTGCAAACATCTTCTCTGCAGGGTCCCAAAACAGGCGTTTTCAACCCCTTACCGGCATATGGAAGAAACAGCAGTAAGCACAGGGAAATATCTGCTTCTAAATCCAAAACGCAGCTATCTAACAGAACGGTTGTCAATGTGTGCACTCAACTTCCAGAGTTAAACCCGTGTGTGGATTCAGCAGTCTGCAAACACTTTCTCTGCTGAGTCCCAAAACAGGCGTTTTGAGCCCATTCCCGGCATATGGAAGAAACAGCAGTAAGCACAGGGAAATATCTGCTTCTAAATCCAAAACGCAGCTATCTAACAGAACGGTTGTCAATATGTGCACTCAACTTCCAGAGTTAAACCCGTGTGTGGATTCAGCAGTCTGCAAACACTTTCTCTGCAGAGTCCCAAAACAGGCGTTTTCAGCCCATTACCGGCATATGGAAGAAACAGCAGTAAGCACAGGGAAATATCTGCTTCTAAATCCAAAACGCAGCTATCTAACAGAACGGTTGTCAATGTGTGCACTCAACTTCCAGAGTTAAACCCGTGTGTGGATTCAGCAGTCTGCAAACACTTTCTCTGCAGAGTCCCAAAACAGGCGTTTTCAGCCCATTACCGGCATATGGAAGAAACAGCAGTAAGCACAGGGAAATATCTGCTTCTAAATCCAAAACGCAGCTATCTAACAGAACGGTTGTCAATGTGTGTACTCAACTTCCAGAGTTAAACCCGTGTGTGGATTCAGTATTCTGCAAACACTTTCTCTGCAGAGTCCCAAAACAGCCGTTTTCAGCCCATTACCGGCATATGGAAGAAACAGCAGTAAGCACAGGGAAATATCTGCTTCTAAATCCAAAACGCAGCTAGCTAACAGAACGGTTGTCAATGTGTGCACTCAACTTTCAGAGTTATACCCGTGTGTGGATTCAGCAGTCTGCAAACACTTTCTCTGCAGAGTCCCAAAACAGGCGTTTTCAGCCCATTACCGGCATATGGAAGAAACAGCAGTAAGCACAGGGAAATATCTGCTTCTAAATCCAAAACGCAGCTATCTAACAGAACGGTTGTCAATGTGTGCACTCAGCTTCCAGATTTAAACCCGTGTGTGGATTCAGCAGTCTGCAAACATCTTCTCTGCAGGGTCCCAAAACAGGCGTTTTCAACCCCTTACCGGCATATGGAAGAAACAGCAGTAAGCACAGGGAAATATCTGCTTCTAAATCCAAAACTCAGCTATCTAACAGAACGGTTGTCAATGTGTGCACTCAACTTCCAGAGTTAAACCCGTGTGTGGATTCAGCAGTCTGCAAACACTTTCTCTGCTGAGTCCCAAAACAGGCGTTTTCAGCCCATTCCCGGCATATGGAAGAAACAGCAGTAAGCACAGGGAAATATCTGCTTCTAAATCCAAAACGCAGCTATCTAACAGAACGGTTGTCAATGTGTGCACTCAACTTCCAGAGTTAAACCCGTGTGTGGATTCAGCAGTCTGCAAACACTTTCTCTGCAGAGTCCCAAAACAGGCGTTTTCAGCCCATTACCGGCATATGGAAGAAACAGCAGTAAGCACAGGGAAATATCTGCTTCTAAATCCAAAACGCAGCTATCTAACAGAACGGTTGTCAATGTGTGCACTCAACTTCCAGAGTTAAACCCGTGTGTGGATTCAGCAGTCTGCAAACACTTTCTCTGCAGAGTCCCAAAACAGGCGTTTTCAGCCCATTACCGGCATATGGAAGAAACAGCAGTAAGCACAGGGAAATATCTGCTTCTAAATCCAAAACGCAGCTATCTAACAGAACGGTTGTCAATGTGTGCACTCAACTTCCAGAGTTAAACCCGTGTGTGGATTCAGCAGTCTGCAAACACTTTCTCTGCAGAGTCCCAAAACAGGCGTTTTCAGCCCATTACCGGCATATGGAAGAAACAGCAGTAAGCACAGGGAAATATCTGCTTCTAAATCCAAAACGCAGCTATCTAACAGAACGGTTGTCAATGTGTGCACTCAACTTCCAGAGTTAAACCCGTGTGTGGATTCAGCAGTCTGCAAACACTTTCTCTGCAGAGTCCCAAAACAGGCGTTTTCAGCCCATTACCGGCATATGGAAGAAACAGCAGTAAGCACAGGGAAATATCTGCTTCTAAATCCAAAACGCAGCTATCTAACAGAACGGTTGTCAATGTGTGCACTCAACTTCCAGATTTAAACCCGTGTGTGGATTCAGCAGTCTGCAAACACTTTCTCTGCAGAGTCCCAAAACAGGCGTTTTCAGCCCATTACCGGCATATGGAAGAAACAGCAGTAAGCACAGGGAAATATCTGCTTCTAAATCCAAAACGCAGCTATCTAACAGAACGGTTGTCAATGTGTGCACTCAACTTCCAGAGTTAAACCCGTGTGTGGATTCAGCAGTCTGCAAACACTTTCTCTGCAGAGTCCCAAAACAGGCGTTTTCAGCCCATTACCGGCATATGGAAGAAACAGCAGTAAGCCCAGGGAAATATCTGCTTCTAAATCCAAAACGCAGCTATCTAACAGAACGGTTGTCAATGTGTGCACTCAACTTCCAGAGTTAAACCCGTGTGTGGATTCAGCAGTCGCAAACACTTTCTCTGCAGAGTCCCAAAACAGGCGTTTTCAGCCCATTACCGGCATTTGGAAGAAACAGCAGTAAGCCCAGGGAAATGTCTGCTTCTAAATCCAAAACGCAGCTATCTAACAGAACGGTTGTCAATGTGTGCACTCAACTTCCAGAGTTAAACCCGTGTGTGGATTCAGCAGTCTGCAAACACTTTCTCTGCAGAGTCCCAAAACAGGCGTTTTCAGCCCATTACCGGCATATGGAAGAAACAGCAGTAAGCCCAGGGAAATATCTGCTTCTAAATCCAAAACGCAGCTATCTAACAGAACGGTTGTCAATGTGTGCACTCAACTTCCAGAGTTAAACCCGTGTGTGGATTCAGCAGTCTGCAAACACTTTCTCTGCAGAGTCCCAAAACAGGCGTTTTCAGCCCATTACCGGCATATGGAAGAAACAGCAGTAAGCACAGGGAAATATCTGCTTCTAAATCCAAAACGCAGCTATCTAACAGAACGGTTGTCAATGTGTGCACTCAACTTCCAGAGTTAAACCCGTGTGTGGATTCAGCAGTCTGCAAACACTTTCTCTGCAGAGTCCCAAAACAGGCGTTTTCAGCCCATTACCGGCATATGGAAGAAACAGCAGTAAGCACAGGGAAATATCTGCTTCTAAATCCAAAACGCAGCTATCTAACAGAACGGTTGTCAATGTGTGCACTCAACTTCCAGAGTTAAACCCGTGTGTGGATTCAGCAGTCTGCAAACACTTTCTCTGCAGAGTCCCAAAACAGGCGTTTTCAGCCCATTACCGGCATATGGAAGAAACAGCAGTAAGCACAGGGAAATATCTGCTTCTAAATCCAAAACGCAGCTATCTAACAGAACGGTTGTCAATGTGTGCACTCAACTTCCAGAGTTAAACCCGTGTGTGGATTCAGCAGTCTGCAAACACTTTCTCTGCAGAGTCCCAAAACAGGCGTTTTCAGCCCATTACCGGCATATGGAAGAAACAGCAGTAAGCACAGGGAAATATCTGCTTCTAAATCCAAAACGCAGCTATCTAACAGAACGGTTGTCAATGTGTGCACTCAACTTCCAGATTTAAACCCGTGTGTGGATTCAGCAGTCTGCAAACACTTTCTCTGCAGAGTCCCAAAACAGGCGTTTTCAGCCCATTACCGGCATATGGAAGAAACAGCAGTAAGCACAGGGAAATATCTGCTTCTAAATCCAAAACGCAGCTATCTAACAGAACGGTTGTCAATGTGTGCACTCAACTTCCAGAGTTAAACCCGTGTGTGGATTCAGCAGTCTGCAAACACTTTCTCTGCAGAGTCCCAAAACAGGCGTTTTTAGCCCATTACCGGCATATGGAAGAAACAGCAGTAAGCACAGGGAAATATCTGCTTCTAAATCAAAAACGCAGCTATCTAACAGAACGGTTGTCAATGTGTGCACTCAACTTCCAGAGTTAAACCCGTGTGTGGATTCAGCAGTCTGCAAACACTTTCTCTGCAGAGTCCCAAAACAGGCGTTTTCAGCCCATTACCGGCATTTGGAAGAAACAGCAGTAAGCACAGGGAAATGTCTGCTTCTAAATCCAAAACGCAGCTATCTAACAGAACGGTTGTCAATGTGTGCACTCAACTTCCAGAGTTAAACCCGTGTGTGGATTCAGCAGTCTGCAAACACTTTCTCTGCAGAGTCCCAAAACAGGCGTTTTCAGCCCATTACCAGCATATGGAAGAAACAGCAGTAAGCACAGGGAAATATCTGCTTCTAAATCCAAAACGCAGCTATCTAACAGAACGGTTGTCAATGTGTGCACTCAACTTCCAGAGTTAAACCCGTGTGTGGATTCAGCAGTCTGCAAACATCTTCTCTGCAGAGTCCCAAAACACGCGTTTTCACCCATTACCGGCATATGGAAGAAACAGCAGTAAGCACAGGGAAATATCTGCTTCTAAATCCAAAACGCAGCTATCTAACAGAACGGTTGTCAATGTGTGCACTCAACTTCCAGAGTTAAACCCGTGTGTGGATTCAGCAGTCTGCAAACACTTTCTCTGCAGAGTCCCAAGACAGGCGTTTTCAGCCCATTACCGGCATATGGAAGAAACAGCAGTAAGCACAGGGAAATATCTGCTTCTAAATCCAAAACGCAGCTATCTAACAGAACGGTTGTCAATGTGTGCACTCAACTTCCAGAGTTAAACCCGTGTGTGGATTCAGCAGTCTGCAAACACTTTCTCTGCAGAGTCCCAAAACAGGCGTTTTCAGCCCATTACCAGCATATGGAAGAAACAGCAGTAAGCACAGGGAAATATCTGCTTCTAAATCCAAAACGCAGCTATCTAACAGAACGGTTGTCAATGTGTGTACTCAACTTCCAGAGTTAAACCCGTGTGTGGATTCAGTATTCTGCAAACACTTTCTCTGCAGAGTCCCAAAACAGCCGTTTTCAGCCCATTACCGGCATATGGAAGAAACAGCAGTAAGCACAGGGAAATATCTGCTTCTAAATCCAAAACGCAGCTAGCTAACAGAACGGTTGTCAATGTGTGCACTCAACTTCCAGAGTTATACCCGTGTGTGGATTCAGCAGTCTGCAAACACTTTCTCTGCAGAGTCCCAAAACAGGCGTTTTCAGCCCATTACCGGCATATGGAAGAAACAGCAGTAAGCCCAGGGAAATATCTGCTTCTAAATCCAAAACGCAGCTATCTAACAGAACGGTTGTCAATGTGTGCACTCAACTTCCAGATTTAAACCCGTGTGTGGATTCAGCAGTCTGCAAACATCTTCTCTGCAGGGTCCCAAAACAGGCGTTTTCAACCCCTTACCGGCATATGGAAGAAACAGCAGTAAGCACAGGGAAATATCTGCTTCTAAATCCAAAACGCAGCTATCTAACAGAACGGTTGTCAATGTGTGCACTCAACTTCCAGAGTTAAACCCGTGTGTGGATTCAGCAGTCTGCAAACACTTTCTCTGCTGAGTCCCAAAACAGGCGTTTTGAGCCCATTCCCGGCATATGGAAGAAACAGCAGTAAGCACAGGGAAATATCTGCTTCTAAATCCAAAACGCAGCTATCTAACAGAACGGTTGTCAATGTGTGCACTCAACTTCCAGAGTTAAACCCGTGTGTGGATTCAGCAGTCTGCAAACACTTTCTCTGCAGAGTCCCAAAACAGGCGTTTTCAGCCCATTACCGGCATATGGAAGAAACAGCAGTAAGCACAGGGAAATATCTGCTTCTAAATCCAAAACGCAGCTATCTAACAGAACGGTTGTCAATGTGTGCACTCAACTTCCAGAGTTAAACCCGTGTGTGGATTCAGCAGTCTGCAAACACTTTCTCTGCAGAGTCCCAAAACAGGCGTTTTCAGCCCATTACCGGCATATGGAAGAAACAGCAGTAAGCACAGGGAAATATCTGCTTCTAAATCCAAAACGCAGCTATCTAACAGAACGGTTGTCAATGTGTGTACTCAACTTCCAGAGTTAAACCCGTGTGTGGATTCAGTATTCTGCAAACACTTTCTCTGCAGAGTCCCAAAACAGCCGTTTTCAGCCCATTACCGGCATATGGAAGAAACAGCAGTAAGCACAGGGAAATATCTGCTTCTAAATCCAAAACGCAGCTAGCTAACAGAACGGTTGTCAATGTGTGCACTCAACTTTCAGAGTTATACCCGTGTGTGGATTCAGCAGTCTGCAAACACTTTCTCTGCAGAGTCCCAAAACAGGCGTTTTCAGCCCATTACCGGCATATGGAAGAAACAGCAGTAAGCACAGGGAAATATCTGCTTCTAAATCCAAAACGCAGCTATCTAACAGAACGGTTGTCAATGTGTGCACTCAGCTTCCAGATTTAAACCCGTGTGTGGATTCAGCAGTCTGCAAACATCTTCTCTGCAGGGTCCCAAAACAGGCGTTTTCAACCCCTTACCGGCATATGGAAGAAACAGCAGTAAGCACAGGGAAATATCTGCTTCTAAATCCAAAACTCAGCTATCTAACAGAACGGTTGTCAATGTGTGCACTCAACTTCCAGAGTTAAACCCGTGTGTGGATTCAGCAGTCTGCAAACACTTTCTCTGCTGAGTCCCAAAACAGGCGTTTTCAGCCCATTCCCGGCATATGGAAGAAACAGCAGTAAGCACAGGGAAATATCTGCTTCTAAATCCAAAACGCAGCTATCTAACAGAACGGTTGTCAATGTGTGCACTCAACTTCCAGAGTTAAACCCGTGTGTGGATTCAGCAGTCTGCAAACACTTTCTCTGCAGAGTCCCAAAACAGGCGTTTTCAGCCCATTACCGGCATATGGAAGAAACAGCAGTAAGCACAGGGAAATATCTGCTTCTAAATCCAAAACGCAGCTATCTAACAGAACGGTTGTCAATGTGTGCACTCAACTTCCAGAGTTAAACCCGTGTGTGGATTCAGCAGTCTGCAAACACTTTCTCTGCAGAGTCCCAAAACAGGCGTTTTCAGCCCATTACCGGCATATGGAAGAAACAGCAGTAAGCACAGGGAAATATCTGCTTCTAAATCCAAAACGCAGCTATCTAACAGAACGGTTGTCAATGTGTGCACTCAACTTCCAGAGTTAAACCCGTGTGTGGATTCAGCAGTCTGCAAACACTTTCTCTGCAGAGTCCCAAAACAGGCGTTTTCAGCCCATTACCGGCATATGGAAGAAACAGCAGTAAGCACAGGGAAATATCTGCTTCTAAATCCAAAACGCAGCTATCTAACAGAACGGTTGTCAATGTGTGCACTCAACTTCCAGAGTTAAACCCGTGTGTGGATTCAGCAGTCTGCAAACACTTTCTCTGCAGAGTCCCAAAACAGGCGTTTTCAGCCCATTACCGGCATATGGAAGAAACAGCAGTAAGCACAGGGAAATATCTGCTTCTAAATCCAAAACGCAGCTATCTAACAGAACGGTTGTCAATGTGTGCACTCAACTTCCAGATTTAAACCCGTGTGTGGATTCAGCAGTCTGCAAACACTTTCTCTGCAGAGTCCCAAAACAGGCGTTTTCAGCCCATTACCGGCATATGGAAGAAACAGCAGTAAGCACAGGGAAATATCTGCTTCTAAATCCAAAACGCAGCTATCTAACAGAACGGTTGTCAATGTGTGCACTCAACTTCCAGAGTTAAACCCGTGTGTGGATTCAGCAGTCTGCAAACACTTTCTCTGCAGAGTCCCAAAACAGGCGTTTTCAGCCCATTACCGGCATATGGAAGAAACAGCAGTAAGCCCAGGGAAATATCTGCTTCTAAATCCAAAACGCAGCTATCTAACAGAACGGTTGTCAATGTGTGCACTCAACTTCCAGAGTTAAACCCGTGTGTGGATTCAGCAGTCGCAAACACTTTCTCTGCAGAGTCCCAAAACAGGCGTTTTCAGCCCATTACCGGCATTTGGAAGAAACAGCAGTAAGCCCAGGGAAATGTCTGCTTCTAAATCCAAAACGCAGCTATCTAACAGAACGGTTGTCAATGTGTGCACTCAACTTCCAGAGTTAAACCCGTGTGTGGATTCAGTAGTCTGCAAACACTTTCTCTGCAGAGTCCCAAAACAGGCGTTTTCAGCCCATTACCGGCATATGGAAGAAACAGCAGTAAGCACAGGGAAATATCTGCTTCTAAATCCAAAACGCAGCTATCTAACAGAACGGTTGTCAATGTGTGCACTCAACTTCCAGAGTTAAACCCGTGTGTGGATTCAGTATTCTGCAAACACTTTCTCTGCAGAGTCCCAAAACAGCCGTTTTCAGCCCATTACTGGCATATGGAAGAAACAGCAGTAAGCACAGGGAAATATCTGCTTCTAAATCCAAAACGCAGCTAGCTAACAGAACGGTTGTCAATGTGTGCACTCAACTTCCAGAGTTATACCCGTGTGTGGATTCAGCAGTCTGCAAACACTTTCTCTGCAGAGTCCCAAAACAGGCGTTTTCAGCCCATTACCGGCATATGGAAGAAACAGCAGTAAGCACAGGGAAATATCTGCTTCTAAATCCAAAACGCAGCTATCTAACAGAACGGTTGTCAATGTGTGCACTCAACTTCCAGATTTAAACCCGTGTGTGGATTCAGCAGTCTGCAAACATCTTCTCTGCAGGGTCCCAAAACAGGCGTTTTCAACCCCTTACCGGCATATGGAAGAAACAGCAGTAAGCACAGGGAAATATCTGCTTCTAAATCCAAAACGCAGCTATCTAACAGAACGGTTGTCAATGTGTGCACTCAACTTCCAGAGTTAAACCCGTGTGTGGATTCAGCAGTCTGCAGACACTTTCTCTGCAGAGTCCCAAAACAGGCGTTTTCAGCCCATTACCGGCATATGGAAGAAACAGCAGTAAGCACAGGGAAATATCTGCTTCTAAATCCAAAACGCAGCTATCTAACAGAACGGTTGTCAATGTGTGCACTCAACTTCCAGAGTTAAACCCGTGTGTGGATTCAGCAGTCTGCAGACACTTTCTCTGCAGAGTCCCAAAACAGGCGTTTTCAGCCCATTACCGGCATATGGAAGAAACAGCAGTAAGCACAGGGAAATATCTGCTTCTAAATCCAAAACGCAGCTATCTAACAGAACGGTTGTCAATGTGTGCACTCAACTTCCAGAGTTAAACCCGTGTGTGGATTCAGCAGTCTGCAAACACTTTCTCTGCAGAGTCCCAAAACAGGCGTTTTCAGCCCATTACCGGCATATGGAAGAAACAGCAGTAAGCACAGGGAAATATCTGCTTCTAAATCCAAAACGCAGCTATCTAACAGAACGGTTGTCAATGTGTGCACTCAACTTCC